>NC_053491.1:249038030-249283030 GCF_905171775.1 Rana temporaria
TACTGGCCTCTCTGATTGTTTCTGGGCACACGAGCTCTTGGAACGGCCTCTGGTCTGTATGAGGCCATGGTGACAAAATATATATGACCTGCATCTGCTTTGGGGCACAGTTTGTGGCTCTGACCTAACTCCTGGAGCAGCGGCCATCTTGCTCCACTCAGTGACGGCCTGGGCATCCACATTTCAGAGCAGGGAGAGGCCATGTCTCTGCCGAAAAGAACCTCTGAGGTGGTAGACAAGCTGGCAAAATTCTGCCATCAGGATCAAGAACTGCAGGTTAAAGATGGCAATGACACGTGCTCCGCGGTCATCCACCAGGGAGAATGGTACAACTAAGGTCCTGGATGCCATCGCGTCACTGCAGGTAACACTTACCGCCAATATAGATGAGGTCAAGATTGACATCTCCCTCTTGCGCCAAGACCTATCTAAGGTAAAAGACAGAGTCACTGAGGCCGAGACACGTATCAGAGAGGACATCCTGCACCCCCTGAGCCACACTATGGGGGACCTGCAACGCCAGATCAGCCAGTTACACGCTCATCAGGACGACATGGAGAACCGGCTGAGATGCTGCAACCTCCGATTCATCGGTCTACCTGAGAAGGCTGAAGGTACCAACCCTGCTGAATACTTGGAATCCCTCCTGATCCAACATTTTGGAAGAGATGCCTTTTTCTGTGATGTTTGCAGTGGAAAGGGCGCACCACATCCCAGCTAAAGCTCCACCTGCAGGAGCCCCCCCAGGACCTTTATTGCCAAGTTTCAAAATTTTAGAGACAGAGATGAAATCCCTTGGTTGTTTAGAGAGAAAGGTAACATCGCCCTGGAAAACGGCCAATGAATTTCAAAGAAAACATGCACAGTTTCAATATGTCAAGCGGCGGCTCAGGGTGGTACACCTTAAATATGCCATGTTCCCGGCCAGATTGAGAGTGGAGGAGGATGGCAGAGCCCTATTTTTGAGGACCCGAAGGTGGCGGCGCACTGGCTGGATCAACGAGGATGCCTGGATGGATAAATCGTTACTTGGCCTGTTACTGTGAGTACTGTTGCCAGATGATTTTTCCTTTTTTTCCATTTTCCAAGTGTCCCCTCTGCTGTGGGGGGTGGACTCACCTCACCGTTTTTGTTTATTCGCACACAAGCTCCCTCCATTTGCCTCTTTCCTCCCCTCATTTTCCTGGCCCATGCATTACATGATATTTGTTTGGAGGCCCCCCCTATCAGGGGAAGGGGCCCACAATCCTTAAGCTCCCCTGGGGGAGAAGAGACTCAGACTGTTGATACTCCTGGACACTCGGCCCATGACCTGGAGCTGCTTGGACCACAGAGATTAACACCCTATTCTTCTAAATGCCCCCACAGAAATTACATGGATATACCATAGGGCAGAGGCCCTAAGAACTTTAGTACATAATGATGTCTATGTATCCTAACAGCGTGAGTCCCACTCAGAAAGAGACGCATAGGACATGCTTAGTGCTTAGTGCCCTAACCTTGCGCTACACAGTGAATAATCGCCCCCGTTATGTTTGCAACCCCTATTTTTTCCTCATTATCTTGTACCTTTCTGCTTACTATCTGTTAAGTACTGTACCTCCAGCTAATGTTGATGGCTGGAAGCTAATTCCTATAATGGTTGCAAGGGACTGCATGCTTCCACCAAGTTGGGGCGGTGGGAAGCTCAAGGGTCAGAGGGCAGATATCATCACCTTGGTAGAAACACATATCACGGGTCATTTACAAGCGGCCTTGAAACACCCCTGGGTGGGGTGGGCATACCATAGCACTCATACCAACATGTCTAGGGGGTAACAGTGCTAGTTGCCAAATCGACTCCTTTTGAGATGGGGTCTGTGGTGCTATATCGGCAGGGCAGATACCTCTTTATGCATGCCACTGTGTGGGGTGCCCCTATATTGATTCTAGCTAGCTACATCCCCCCTCCTTACAGGTCAGATGTGGTGACGGAGGGCCTTGCTTACGTAGCACAGTACCCATCGCTACCAGTGTTGTGGATGGGGGACTTTAACAATACAATGACCCCGACATTAGATCGCCCAATGCGGGCTGACCCTGGACCGGGCGTCGGGGAGCCATTAGACACTAGACTCTGGAAACTGCTGGCTCATCTTGATGATAAGCCTCCGGTTGTGGTTTCGCTAAGTGAACCTGATGGACATAGTATTACTGACCCAAGCCAAGTTGCAGAAAAATTTAAGCAATTCTATAGTACTCTCTATAAATCTCAGGGTTCCCACGCACATGGGAAACTGCAGTCCTATTTGGCCACCATTCAGTTTCCTCGGCTTAACCAGGAGCAGGTTAAACTACTAGATGCGCCAATTACAGCGCATGACATTACTGAGGCGATTGCTCAATTGGCCAAGACTAAATGGATTCCCTTTGGAATTCTATGCTACCTACGCCGATATACTTGTTCTCAAGCTAAAGGCCCTGTATCAATCTATCTTTAACACGAACGTACTCCCTGAATCTATGCAGAAAGCCCAAATCATAGTGCTCCCCAAGCCTGGTAAGGCCCCCCACTACCCTGAATCTTATCGGCCTATATCTTTACTGCAGGTGGATATTAAAATCTTAGCTAAAATATTAGCCTCTAGGTTGAATGCTGCCATATTATCACTTATTCACATAGACCAAACGGGGTTCATGCCGGGGAAGAACAGTGCTATGAACATCAGAAGAATGTACATGAATGTTCAGGCACGGCATGATAACTCGGGAATCAGGGTGGTTGTGGCGCTTGACACGGCCAAAGCCTTTAATTCAGTTGAGTGGCCCTACCTGTGGGAATGTCTACATAACTATGGCTTTGGACCGCATTTTATTAAATGGGTGCAACTCAGGGGTCAAGTCCTGGGGGAAAAAAGTATGGGAACTTCCACCCAAGATCCACTCCCCCACCAAAAAAATAAATAATTTTACGTTCATATGCATAATTACTAAACCGCATGTTCTTTCTAAATCCCGCGATAACTCGCGGCAGACCTCCGCAATGTCTCCTGGGAACAATGACAAAAGCTCCCAGGAGACATTGCGGCATCGAGGAAGTGACAGAATACCCACACACTACCTGATGAATCTATATACAGGAAGCGGCCAGTAACATAAAGGATTACAAAGGTTCGCCTGCCCCTGACAGTGACTCGAGCTGGGCATCGCTGCTTAGTGAAGGATTGACTTGGGCGGCTCGGCTGCTCTCGGCTGTTCTAGTCCTGCAAAGAGAACTGAGTTCCTGCTGTGAAAAAAATACAGGAACTCCGTTCCCACGCGTTCCCGCAGGACTTGAGCCCTGGTGCAACTCCTATATCAGACTGCAGACTGCGCTGCAAATTATTGAACAGATGGGTGGCTATTCGGGACTGCGCATTAATTGGGACAAGTCCCAAATTCTTCCCATAGATGTCTTCCCCCCACCTATAATGTCCCCTCTGCTGCCACTCTCCAGGGTATCCAGGATTAGATATGTGTAGAAATATTCAGCGCCAAAAATGTTTAATTAATTAAGTTATTATTAAAGATAAATTAAAGCTGCTCCTCTGTGACAAAGGGGTAGATTCAGGTACCTGCGCTTTAAGTTACGGCGGCGCAGCGTATTTTATTTACGCTACGCCAACGCAACTTACAGGAGCAAGTGCAGTATTCACAAAGCACTTGCTCCGTAAGTTGCGGCGGCATAGCATAAATGGGGCCGGCGTAAGCCCGCGTAATTCAAATGTGGAAGGGGGCGTGTTTTATGCTAATGTGTTATGACCTGACGTGATTGACATGTTTTACGAACGGCGCATGCGCCGTCCGTGTACATATCCCAGTGTGCATTGCTCTCAAGTACGCCGCAACGACGTATTGGTTTTGACGTGAACGTAAATTACATCCAGCCCTATTCACGAACGACTTACGCAAACAACGTAAAAAATTAAAATTTCGAAGCGGGAACGAGGTCCATACTTAACATTGGCTGCGCCTCCTAATAGCAGGAGCAACGTTACGCCGAAAAAGCCTTACGCAAACGACGTAAAAAACTACCGTCGGGCGCACGTACGTTTGTGAATCGGCGTAACTAGGTAATTTGCATACTCTACGCCGAAAACGACAGGAGCGCCACCTAGCGGCCAGCGTGAGAATGCATCCTAAGATACAACGGCGTAAGAGACTTATGCCAGTCGTATCTTAGGCTAATGTTGGCGTATCTTGCTTTCTGAATACAGAAAGAAGATACGCCGGCGCAGATTTAAATTTACGCGGCGTATCTATGGATACGCCGGCGTAAATTTTCTCTGAATCTACCCCAAAGTGTACACTTGCAATGTGTGAAGGTAAATATAGAGGGCGCTCAACTATAAGATGATATCTCACAAATACCCCCTATAATTGTAAAAAAATATATATATATATAAATGTAATTGAAATCATCAACGATCAAAAAAAACAAACAAATATATAACAATAGTTCATCAACACAAGTGCAGTGCTTAATATTGTATCAAAATCTTCTTATCAACTGTATTCTTGCTTAAGGTGATATCTTTCCGCCACCAAACATTAATATATTTTGTCACCCAAAAGTGCTCAAACATATGAATGCGCTTACCAGAAATATCTGACTTATTTATTGAAAAAGAGAGTCAGATATGGCTTTAGCAGGATTGTGCCTGCACATATGCTGGATTGATAGGAATGCTATCAAATACCTCACTCTCAGCGTACCAGGTTAGATATATAAAAAAACGAAAAAAAGCCCATAGCATAATACTGTTTTTTATTTTAAAGTATATGAAAAAGGTGCCAAGTGGCCTCTTACATGGCTGCAGATATATCACCGCTACTGTCGATTTCACTTTACTCCCACCTCCGTGGTTTGGCGTGCGTTCCACCGGGTACTACCAGCTCCTACAGCGTCGGAGAGGACGTCAGGCTATCACGTGACCAGGTACCGCCGACGTACGTTTCGTTTGTTTACGTCTTCAGGGGGTGCCCTCTTTGCGCAAAATTTATAGCGTTTACAAAATAGGGGATAGTTTTATGGCTTTTTTATTAATATTTTTTTTACTACTAATAGCGGCGATCAGTGATTTTTTTCGTGACTGCGACATTATGGCAGACACATCGGACACTTTTGACACATTTTTGGGACCATTGTCATTTTCACAGCCAAAAGTGCAATACTGATTACTGTGAATATTACAATGCAGTAAAGGAGTTAACCACTAAGGGGCTCTGTTGGGGTTAAGTGTGACCTCATGTGTGTTTCTAACTGTAGGGGGGCGGGGCTGGACGTGTGATGTCAGTGATCGTCGTTCCCTATATCAGGGAACAGACGATCACTGACACTGCCACAGTGAAGAATGGGGAAGGTGTGTTTACACACACCTCTCCCCGTTCTTCAGCTCCTGTGACCGATCGCGGGACACCGGCAGCGATCAGGTCTGCGGGCGCGGTCACAGAGCTTCGGACCGGGTCGCGTGCGCACGCCGGCGTCGCACATACATGACCCACGGCTGGGCTCCTAAAGGGGACGTATATATTTGTCCCTGTGCCCAGCCGTGCCATTCTGCCGATGTATATCGGCGTGCGGCGTTCCTTAAGTGGTTAACAGGGCCCCAACCATGTCCTTCTGTAGGTTTAAGTGAATTGTATTTATTAGTGTATACACTCTCCATACGTTTGGACATGTCCACTGTATATGTACCATTGTTCCCTCCTGTTCACAGCCCCCGAAACAGAGGGGCGAGTGTCTGAGGACATATTTATAAATACAGATTGTGGTTAGACCTTGTAGAAGTTCTCTACGGCTACTACATTTCTCGAGCTAGTGGCCTAAGAAGACAAAGGGCCAGATCCACCTAAGTTACACTACGCCGCCGTAACTTACGGCGGGAATTCTTTGAGGATACAAAAAAAAGATGTAAGTTACGGCGGCGTAGTGTATCAGAGATACACAACGCCAGACTGAGAGAAGCGCCGCGCTTCGTGGATCTGGCCCAAAATGTCTTTGGAAACAATGATGTTAGCGCCATGGTTTTACAATCTATAATGTCTAACAGCACCCAGACTGGGGTTTCAGTAGGATACTTTAGGCGTGTAAGTGGGGTTAGTTGTGCTGCTCTGTAATAATGAAGTAGGCAGGGAATGCCCAAGCTCCCATTAAATCTGTGCTGTTAATCCTAGGTCAGTTAGTGTTCCAGATAAATGCGAAAATCTTATTTTGTAAGACTTGTAAGAATGTCAACGGCACAGAGATGGGAAGCACTCTGAAATACAACAGTAATTCTGTGAGGAAAGTAATTTTGATGACATTTTGTCTCCCTAGCCAAGATTTTTTATATTGGGACCATATGCAAAAGAGGGGGATCAAATCTCTGATTGTGGGGGTATTTATCCTGGTATAATTTGTCATAAGTAGGTGTTAAGAAAAATTGAGTGTTTCAGAGCAATTATGGTAGTAGAGAAATATGTTCATAGCTATAGATTTGGCTTGATTAACTTTGGGTCCAGAGAAGGCCACAAATGTATCCAATGTTGTGAACAGGCAGGACAAATATACAAGTGGTGAGGTGATAAAAAGAATGTCATCTGCAAAAAGTGACATCTTGCTGTGAATGCCCACTTTTTCCACTCCTTTAATGTCAGAGCAGACTCAAATGTACAGTGATAAAGGCTCCAACGCAAATATAAAAAGGATTGGCATTAAGGGACAACCCTGCCACCTGCCCCTGCGGATGGGGAACCAAGAGGATTGAAAGTCTCAGCACCGGATCGAGGCAGAGGGGGAGAAAATAGTGTGGCTATCCAGTTCAAAAAGTGTTCCTTGAAGCTCCACTTATAAAGGGTAAAAAAATAAGCATAAGTTTTTGTTGGCATGTTTGGGCTGTGTGCATAAGGTTTAGGATTTCCTATGCCAAAAGGCATAGTTGCACTCACGAGTGACAGATGTGATCCACAGAGAAGATCATTATCTTGCAGGATCTCATGAGGGAGCAGAGATCAGCTCCGGCTGATTGAAGTGAGCAGGGGCGTTGCTGGGTCTACAAAAGATCTGGGGCTACAGCCCATAGCAGCACAGTAAAGAAAGTCATACGCATGGGCAGGCATACACATGTATATAATATGGGTCCCCAGAGTGCCCCCTCCTTACATCATGGTCCCCAGAGAGCCCCCTTTACATCAGGGTCCTCAGAGAGCCTCCCCTTACATATGGGTCCCCAGAGAGCCTCCTCTTACATATGGGTCCCCAGAGGGACCCTTGCTTACATCAGGGTCCCCAGCAAGCCCCCTCCTTACATCAGGGTCCCCAGAGAGCCCCCTTACATCAGGGTCCCCAAAGAGCCTCCCCTTACATCAGGGTTCCTAGAGAGTTTCCCCTTACATCAGAGTCCCCAGAGAGTCTCCCCTTACATTAGAGTCCCCAGAGAGCCCCTTCTTTAAATCAGGGTCCCCAGAGAGCCTCCTCATACATCAGGGTTCCTCAGAGAGCCCCCCTTACATCAGGGTTCCCAGAGAGGGTAGGAGAGAGGGGGCAGGTGACAGAGAGGGAGGTGGCTGAGAGGGAGGTTGGGGTGGGTAAGAGAGACCCCTTAGCTCTGCCTGCTATCCCTACTGTCCCAGACCCTGTCTGTGTGATCCACCTACCTCCCACCCATTCTTGGTCAGCCTTTTTTTTTCCTGTTCCATGACAGTGACAGTGAGGAGAGAGTATGTTGGAGGAGATGCTGCTCAGGGTGGCGGTGAGGTCTCGTCTTTTCCCTCTAACTCTCTCCTGGGTTTTTCTTGGTTTCCCAGGTCTCCCCCTCCCTGTTTGATGCTGCTGCCCTGCACCCCACTGCCACTGGACCAGCCGCGGGACTCTCCAGTCCAGGACCATGACTAGGGGGCTGGGCTCAAATTTTTATGCCCCATGAGAACTAGCGCAGAGGAGAAGGAAGTGGAATCCTCCTCTGTGTGAATGCTGGGCAGGGAGGGAGTCGCGGCCATGATGTCACTGCTTGCTGGAAGCTAGGTGGCTCTAGCAACCAGTGGCCAGGAGTAGAGCTAGGTGGTGGTGGGGGCAGAGTTAAAGCCAGCGCTGCCATGGCTCAACCCACCCTTGTCCCCTGCATTCTGGACTGCTCTCAGTGTTAGTTTAATTCCGGGACATTGTATTGTCCCAGAATGAAGGTGCCCTGAACCGGGACATACCTGCTAATTTCGGGACTGCACCCACCTGGTAAGAGACTCAGGGCTATGGGCCCAAGACTCTGGGCTTTAGCCCCAAAAGCCACCCCCTAGTGACGCCACTGGGAGCGAGGAAAACCTTGTGATACATAAAAGTGGGACTAGAAGTTGAAAATTGTGAAAAACTAGTGTTTAGTATATGCACTCCTGGTGAGAGACAAACAACTACTGTTAGTACTCAGATACTGTATCTTCCGTCAACAGGGGGTATATACTAGTAGTGTAGTCGCAGTGGGTATAGAGAACTAAGTAAGAAAACAACATATTCAGATAGCAAACAGAGGAGCTGCGGATGACAGCACAGGAACTTTACTAATGATCAAAGTTGAATGAACTGTCCAAAGATTCTATTATTTATTTATTTATTCATTTTATTTCATCCATACACAGAGTTAGGCTCCATTCACACCTCCGCGACAAGATATGCCGCATACGCGGCGTATTTTGCCGCGAGTGTGTAACTTTTTTTTTTTACAAAGCCTTGCCATTGCTTTGTATGGCCGAACGCCAATGCCGCCTGAAAAAGGGTCCGGGACTTTTTTTCTAGGCGGCAGGCGTATGGCGTCTATGAGATGTGAACCATCTCCATAGACAGCTATGGGAATTCTCCCCTCTAGCGGCACAAGCGTCTGGCGTCGGGCGTTTTGTCGGGTGGTTCCATTATATGCTGTTAAGAGAAGCTGGCATATTTTTCCACAAATAAATGTGAGTATTTGAACCATTTGTAGTTGTGGAAATGTAAAATGTGCATGCTGTTTGTTACATTGTTACATAGCTATCCTGGTTTAAAAAGCTACAAGTCCACAAAAAAAAACCCCACAAATTGAAAGCCTCAATATACACAATCCTATACCCATAGCTGATCCAATGAAAGGCAAAAAAAAACCATAACATATGAGCCAATTTTTCTCCAGTGGGGGAGGGGGGGGTGTCCTTCTTGATCCCTCAAGAGGCAATTGGGTATTCCCTGGATCAACTTTACCTCTAAATATTAGTATCCAGCTATATTTTTGCATTTAGGAAAGAAAACTACTGAGCTGGCCAGAACCAGCTCTTGATTGAGTGCATTAAACATTTTTACAGCTCTTATTGTGAAGACGCCTTTCCATATTTGGAAGGTTAAATCTCTTTTCCTCCAGACATAAAGAGTGCCCCTTGTCCTCTGTGATAACCTTTACCACTTCCCTCCCAGCCAATAGCAGAATGACGGCCAGGCGGTGGTTCAGTTATCTTGACTGGACGTCATATGACTTCAAGCAGGATAACAGCCACCACGTGCCTGTGGAGGCATGCATCACCGCGAACGGTGGTGCGGTGTGTCAGTGTGACACACTGCTACACCGATCTTGGTCTTTACCACCGATCTTGGTCTTTATCATGTGATCAGCTGTGTCCAATCACGGCTGATTACGATGTAAACAGGAAGAGTCGTTGGTCGGCTTTTCCTCACTCGCGTCTGACAGACACGAGTAGAGGCGAGCCGATCGTCTGCTCTCCTGACAGGGGGGTCTGTGCTGATTGTTTATCACTTAGAAAGTCTGTATGGAACTCCGAAGGAGAAAAAAAACATGCATGCTCAGAATCAATTTGACGCATGCTCGGAAGCATTGAACTTCATTTTTCTCAGCTCGTCGTAGTGTTGTACGTCACCGCGTTTTGGACGGTTGGAATTTGGTGTGACAATGTGTATGCAAGACAGCTTGAACGGAATCCGTCGGAGTTTATCCCGACGGAAATTCCAATTGTGTGTACAGGGCATAAGGGCACAATGATATTGAGATTTTAGTCTACAGTACATATTATTCTTCTTAAACACTAAGCTACACATTTACTGAAAGTGGTTCTTCATTTTAATGAAAAAATAAATAAAAATCTGCAGTTACTGAGACCAATGTGCCTGTGGGTGGGCAAACTTTATTCTTTTAAAAATTGAAAATCACATTACGTTGTTGCTTATACGAGTCAGCTGTAGTGTGGAATCCATCCATAATATAATGTAGATCTGAAACATTTATGGGAAGGGCAGTTTTACTTAGAAACAACTCTTTGATTACAGTAATTCTTGGCCTGTTTGATCTTATACAGAGGTTGTTGGTAAATTGAATTACAATGGGTCATTTATTACATTGACATTATCTACTATAGGCTGCATTGGCTGCTTATAGAGGGAGCGTTTGACAATGCATACATTCGTTTCAGATGCTTTTACTTAAGAATTTTTATTAAACATTTATGTATTTTGAGGAACTCTGACATTTTAGGATGTTTTGTTATTTATTAAAGGAACACTGAAGGCTTGTTTTTTATTAGATCAATTGATTGCTATAAGCTAGAGCATTTAAATATCACTCACCTCGTTTTTCCTTTTGACCTCCAAAATACAGTAATCCAGGTTTGAAAATGCCATTTCCTGTCACTCCTCTTCTTGCTTTCCACCAGCATCTGAGCCGTTTTGCATGGTGGAAAGCAGAATGTGCTCACCCCCTCCCTATGACTACAGCCCTGCGTGAAGATGCTCTCTTATCCCTCACAGGCATGGAGGCTAAGCCTAATGGGAACTGTAGTTCCCATTAGGCCGTGATGTAGCAAGAATGAATGCGCACCGCAAACCAGGAAGTCAGTGAGAATAATGATTCAGGAGTGACGGAGGTGAATAAAACAGCTTGATTTCAACAGGTATCAAACTAGTTATAATGCAAAACATTACTTTTTACTTTATCAGCTCCTGTCAGACTTTAATTTAAGAGGAAAATATTTTTGTCTTTACAACCCCTTTAAGCTATTATACTGTTTCTATCTTCAGGCCATGTACACAAGGGGGTAAAAAGGAGAAGACTGATGCACATCGATTGCTGCCAATCTCCCACCACACACCTAGCTTGAAAGAGTATGCCGAGCCAATTGTTTCATACACTTAAGTGCTTGGGCAAAGTCTTGATTTTCTATGCTTTGCAACACACTCCCCTAAACATTACATGCAGCATCTAGCCATATTTTTGCTTTATAGATTTGTCCTTTTTAATGTATAATAAAAACAGACTTTTTTTGTCACTTTTTTTGCACAAGTATATGAAAACTGTGCATTTAAGAAATGACATGACGTTGCAGGTATCTCGCCCCTATTAAACAAACGAATGCCAAGTCAAATTTGGCTATTTTTATTCATATTAGGTCTGACAAGCAACGAGTCAGTGAAATCCCAAAACCCAGGGGTGTGCCTTGGGCAATATTACTCATTTTTTAGATTTGGTACTTTACAGTAGTGGTATTATTCATTTTACATATTGAGTTTCTCTCTCTATTTCTCTCTCAGGAACTGGTTTGGAAAGAATCTGTATTGTGTGATAAATTCCTAATATGCAAATTCTAAAGCATATCATTAGTTCTTGTAGACTTTTTCTTGGCACTGAAGAAAGTTTACCACAAGTGGTGTCTTTTTATGAAACTGAATCTAAAGACTACCAGGTATGGTTTTTATATATTGTTATATCTGGATAGCATCAGAGGATCATCTATCGTAAATTTTACACTTTGTGTTTCTTCTTTAAGATATCTGGTTCTCCTACTTTAAAAATGTCAGCAACTTCCATAGTTCAGGGCCTTTTTAAACATTTTATTTATACACAAGCTGAAATCTAGGTTGTTATCAGAACCACACAATTGATATATTTATATATATATATATATATATATATATATATATATATATATATATATATATATACACTGTGGCTCACAAAAGTAGGTGAACCCCTCACATTTTTGTAAATATTTTATTATATCTTTTCATGTGACAACACTGAAGAAATGACACTTTGCTACAATGTAAAGTAGTGAGTGTCAGCTTGTATAACATTGTAAATTAGTTGTCCCTTCAAAAAAACTCAACACACAGCCAATAATGTCTAAACCGCTGCTAACAAAAGTTAGTACACATGTAAGTGAAAATGTCCAAATTGGTCCCAAAGTGTCAATATTTTGTGTGGACACCATTATTTTCTGGCACTGCCTTAACCCTCTTGGGCATGGAGTTCACCAGAGCTTCACAGGTTGCCACTGGAGTCCTCTTCCACTCCTCCATGTTGACATCACATAGCTGGTAGATGTAAGAGACCTTGCGCTCCTCCATTTTACGTTTGAGGATGCCCCACAGATGCTCAATAGGGTTTAGGTCTGGAGACATGCTTGGCCAGTCCATCACCTTTACTCTCTGCTTCTTTTGCAATGCAGTGGTCATCTTGGAGGTGTGTTTGGGGTTGTTATCATGTTGGAATACTGCCCTGTGGCCCAGTCTCCAAAGAGAGGGGTTCATGCTTTGCTTCAGTATGTTACAGTACATGTTGCCATTCCTCAGTGCCGGTAGCACTCATGCAGCCCCAGACCATGACACACCCACCACCATGCTTGACTGTAGGCAAGACACAATTGTCTTTGTACTCCTCACCTGGCTGTTGCCACACTAAATTGACACCATGTGAACTAAATAAGTTTATCCTGGCCTTCAATTCCATGCAAACCGAAAGAAACCAGACAGAACTCACTGGACACCACCACCCATCCTGGGACAAACTATAACCCCAAGCACCAAAGTCAAAAGTCTCTGAGTCACTTTTGACTCTGACATGACAATGGATGAACAAATAGGATCAGTAGTTAGTGGTTCCCACCATCTTCTACGTCTCCTATGAAGAATTGTCCCCTTCATCCCCAAAGAAGACACAGCAGTAGTGGTAGGGACAATTATTAACTCCAGGTTAGATTATGCAAATTCCCTCTACCTCGGACTCCCAAAATACCAGCTGGCCCATCTCCAAGTCGTCCAGAACACTGCAGCAAGCCTGGTAACAGGGAAAAGACCCTGGGAATCAATCACCCCGTCCCTGAGATCAATCCATTGGTTGCCCGTAAAAGACAGAGTCGCATTTAAGGCCCTAGTCCTAATGCACAAATGTGTACACGGAAGCACGCCCCAATATTTATGTGAGAAAATAAAACAACAAAACCCCAATCGTGTGCTTAGATCAACCAACCAAAAATTACTACAAATCCCCAAAGCCCGCTACAAAACCAAAGGAGAACGTTGATTTGCAGTCCAAGGACCTCGACTGTGGAATGCATTACCAACTAACATCCGAATGGAAATTGATCACCTGGCTTTCAGGAAAAAACTTAAGACCCACCTATTTTGAGGGAGAAACAGAAGTAAAAGGGATACCAAGCGCCTTGAGGCGATTCAGTTCACAATTGTTACGCTATACAAGTTGTTCACTCACTCACTCATCAGACCACGGGACATGGTTCCAGTAATCCATGTCCTTAGTCTGCTTGTCTTCAGCAAACTGTTTGCAGGCTTTCTTGTGCATCATCTTTAGAAGAAGCTTCCTTCTGATACGATAACCATGCAGACCAATTTGATGCAGCGTGCGGCCTGTGGTCTGAGCACTGACGGGCTGACCCCCCACCCCTTCAACCTCTGCAGCAATGCTGGCAGCACTCATACATCTATTTCCCAAAGACAACCTCTAGATATGACGCTGAGCATATGCACTCAACTTCTTTGGTTGAGGCCTGCTCTAAATGGAACCTGTCCTGTTAAACCACTGTATGGTCTTGGCCACCATGCTGCAGCTCATTTTCAGGGTCTTGGCAATCTTTTTATAGCCTAAGGCCTCATACACACGACCTCAACGAGGTTCTTGTCAGGCTTGTCGAGAATCGTGTCAAGCTTTCTTTGCATACACACTGTCAAGACAAAATCTCGTTGTTCTCAAACGCGGTGACTTACAACACGTACGACGGCACTGTAAAGGGGAAGTTCGATTCCACTGGCACAACCCTTGGGGCTGCTTTTGCTAATCTCTTTTTACTGCGTGTTAAGTAAAAGTTTGGTAAGAGTAGATTCGTGCTTTTCAGTCTGTTATAGCATGACAAATGTGCTATCTCCATTGCGAACGCTACTTTTACCGAAGGTGTGCTCCCGTCTCATACTTTATTCTGAGCATGCGCGGGTTTCTAAGCATACACAGGAACGTGTTTCTCGTCGTAAACCAGCCCAACAAGAACACGATGAGGAAATTGAGACTCCTGACGAGACAAAAGAGAACTTTTTTTCTCGTCGAGATCCATGACAGTTTTCTCGACGAAAAACATACACACGACTATTTTCCTCTGCAAAAAAGGTCTGCCACCAATTTTCTTGATGGATTTTGTCTAGGAAAACGGTCGTGTGTACGAGGCCTTATCCATCTTTATGTAGAGCAACAATTATTTTTTTCAGATCCTCAGAGAGTTCTTTGCCATGAGGTGACATGTTGAACTTCCAGTGTCCAGTATGAGAGTGAGAGCGATAACACCAAATTTAACACACATGCTCCCTATTCACACCTGAAACCTTGCAACACTAACGAGTCACATGACACCAGGGACATTTTCACTAGGGGTGTACTCACCTTTGTTGTCAGCGGTTTGAACATTAATGGCTGTGTGTTGAGTTAGTTTGAGGGGACAGCAGATTTACACTGTTATACAATCTGTACACTCACTACTTTACATTGTAGCAAAGTGTCATTTCTTAAGTGCTGTCACATGAAAAGATAGAATAAAACATTTACAAAAATGTGAGGGGTGTACTCACTTTTGCGAGATACTATATATCATTATCTGAAATAAATTGTAATTCCACTTTGTAATTGTGTTTACACTTTAAATTAGTGTGCGGTTTGCGAAATTCCAGATCCCAAGGAATATAAGAACACTTATAAAATTGAATTTGAATTATTGGGTTTAAAAGCATTAGTATTTAAAGAGACTCTATAAACAACTTAAACATTGCAGGTACAAGCATAGAAAAGTAAAAAAAAAAAAAGTGTTTTCCTTTACCATAAATTACTTTACATTCACTTGCTTTTGAACTTTTTAGCAAATTTGGCTAGTCAAGTACCTAGCAAATCTTCCTCCCTCCTGTCATGTCATAACCCTTTCCCCTTTAGGGATAGTCTACTGTCTGTGTTGACCCATCATCTCTGCCTCTTCAGTAACCATATATGTCACATCAATGAAGAAGAATACTATAGAGTGTCATTTGAGTGACAGCTCTAATTCTGCTGGAGTCACCGATATCTAAGATGTTGGCACCCAGCAGCAGTTTTTGGGGCTTTTGGAGGTCTATACAAGGGAGACTTTTTAAGGTAAATCATAAGCATAAATTATTTAAATACACATACAGAATATGCTTCTTAAAAAAATTGTTGTTGAAATGAATGGTCTGGTGACAGGATCTCTTTAATAATGGCCCGTAAGGTCATTACTAAATTCTAAAATCAGCCAAATCTGTTATAAACAGATACATTTGGTAAGCACCAACAGACCAAAAAACTGTTGTCTGCTTGGTATTGCTCAGTACAACAAAAGGGAAATAGGCCTAATGCAATGATTTCCAATAATGGGAAAACTTTCCTAAAGTGTTAGTGGTTTGTTAAAACCATGTAAACACTTTGTGAGATATTCCTGAAAACATGAGTTGACATTACATTCATATGCAATTAGAAACCAATGCAATTTATCTGTGGCCAAAACTGGCAGATGTGTATTTAATAGCTGGTCATTTCAGTGAGTCATATTTCTACAATTCTTAATAAACACAGGCTTACTGGGTGAAATATGTGCTAGTGATTCACTATGAGTCACAATATTCCATTTCTACAATGTGCTGGGTAACAGAGGAACGATTAATATGAAAGTATGTCATTTCATATTTAATATGCTCAAGTCCATTGAAATCATTTGAGTCATTGACTTTTTTAAACGAATCATTGTTTTTACATTTACAAGTACTACTGTTAAATATTACATTACATCATCATCTTAAGTTTATATAAATAAGAATTAACCAAAGGATTTGGTTACTAGACATAATCAGCCTTATTTAATAAAATGCTTCAATAATAAAGAGTTCTTATGCTTAGTACAAAATTCTAAGGCCGGGTACACACGGACAAACATGTATGGTGAAAGCGGTCCGTCGGACCGTTTTCACCATACATGTCTGCCAGAGGGCTTCTGTACGATGGTTGTACACACCATCGTACAGAAGTCCGCGCGTAAACAATACGCGGGGCGTGTCCGCGGTGTCGCCGCGTCGATGACGCGGTGTCGCCGCGACAATGACGCGGCGACGTGGGCGGCCCGCCTTTAAAATGCTTCCACGCATGCGTCGAAGTCATTCGACGCATGCGAGGCACGGCGGGCGGCTGGACATGTACGGTAGGTCTGTACTGACGACCGTACATGTCCGAGCGGGCTGAATTCCAGCGGGCTGTTTTAAAACAAGTCCAGGAATATTTGTCTGCTGGGAAAAGGCCCGGCGGGCAAATGTTTGCTGGAATTCGGCCCGCTCGCGCCCACACACGACCAAACATGTCTGCTGAAACTGGCCTGCGGGCCAGTTTCAGCAGACATGTTTGCTCGTGAGTATGGGGCCTAAGAGTGGTAATTTATATTAAGAAGTCAAAATTACCTATGCTGACGTTATACCAGAACAATGTTGATTCTGATCGGTTGCTATGCATTGCTGCTAAGTATTAGCACGTTAACCAGCTCAATAGCAGGCACTTTCACCCCCTTTCTTGCCCAGGCCATTTTTCAGTTTTCAGTGCTGTCACACTTTGAATGAAAATTACTCATGCAACACTCCACCCAATTGAAATTTTCCTATTTTTTTGTGAAAGATAATGTTATTTAATCACCACTGTTTTTTTTTTTTGCTATATTAACTAAAAAAATACCAACAATTAAAAAAAAAATACATATTTTTCTTAGTTTCAGTACTACAATTTTGCAAATAAATAATTTTCCTTTACAAATTTAGGCCAAAATTTAAGCTGCTACATTTCTTTAGTTAAAATAACCCAAAACATTATATAATAATTAGTGTGAAATTTATAGTCTACAAACTATGATATATATATATATATATATATATATATATATATATATATATATATATATATATATATATATATATATATATATATATATATATATATATATATATATATATATATATATAATATAAATAAATAAATCCTGATGTACTGCATGCCTATTTAAAGGGGTTGTAAAGGTTCAATATTTTGTCATACTTACCTTCTCTGTGCAAGGGTTTTACACAGAGAGGTCCCGATCCTCCTCTTCTGGGATCCCCCAGCAGCCTCCTAGCTCCTCCTCTTCTCGAGTGCCCCTACAGAGACCTACATTTTCTGGGGGCACTTATGCGGGCACGCTCCCAAGTCCTGCTGTTGTGTCTATTGACACAAACAGTAGGACTCGGCCTGGCCCCCCGTCTCCCATGTCACTGGCTTTGATTGACAGCAGCAGGAGCTCCTGCTGCTATCAATCCAGCCGATGAGGACCTGAGACAACTGGTGGAGCTGTTCTTCTCGTCCCCATTGCTGGAATGATCAGATTCAGGTTAGTAAAAGAGGGGCTCTGGGGGGGGGGGGGGGCTGCTACACTACAAAAGTTTTTTTACCTTAATGCATAGTATGCATTAAGGTGAAAAACCTTGAGGGTTTACGGCCCCTTTAAGTCCTAAAATGGCCACACAGTACAAATGCCTCTCATGACCCATTTTTGGAAAGTAGACAGTCCATGGTATTTACTAAGAGGCATGGTGAGATTTTTGATTTCTTTGGAAAATTAAGAAATTAATAAAAATACGTTTTACCGGACGCATCTAAAAGAAGGTCTGGGTTTTTTTAGCAGTCAATTTGATTATTCTTTTAATGTTTTTTTTCTGTAGGATCAAAACTGAGGAATAGAATCTGAGCGCTCATAGACTTCATAATTGGAAGCAAATAGTTGTTTACATGTCTAGTAATTAAAGAAGAACTTCAGCTTGATTTTTTTGTAAAGTCAGCAGTTAGGGGTTTAAAACAAGGGTTAGAAAAGTGTATGATGAAGAGGTAACTGAACAAAGGATTGGGTTCTGGACTGCATAGGTTTTCTGTGCTTGTATTTGTAGGACTCACACATAGTCTATTGGCTTCTAGTGAGCTGCCTTCAACCAAATAACCACACTAAACTCTTACTCAAAATACTTAAACAGACCAGAGTCTAATGTTGCACCATTACACCTTCTCAATATATTTCTTCTTTAACACATATGGAGTTTTCAGTTGCTGCATAATTAATACAGCATAATTAACCACTTGGGATCCGCGCTATGGACGAAAGACGTCCACAGCGCGGCTCTCAAGTGCCGAGTGGACGTCTTTGGACGTCCTCTTGTTGACATTCCCCAGGCGTGCCGCTGGGGGCGCGCAGCAGGGAAACAACGTGCCCGGCGCATCGTTGGGAAGCCGATGCTTGTGCCTGGCGGCCGCAATGTCCGCAAGGTACCTGCGATCGGCGGTGACAGCAGGGATGTGTAAACACAGAGCTCAATATCCTGTCAGGGAGAGAGGAGACCGATCTGTGTCCCTTGTACATAGGGACACAGCATCGGTCACCTCCCCCGTCAGTCCCCTCCCCCCACACAATTAGAACACACCCAGGATACAAATTTAACCCCTTCCTCACCCCCTAGTGTTAACCCCTTTACTGCCAGTCACATTTATACAGTAATTAGTGCATTTTTATAGCACTGATCACTGTATAAATGTGAATGGTCCCAAAATTGTGACAAAAGTGTCCGATACGTCCGCCGCAATATCGCAGGTCTGACAAAAAAATCGCAGATCGCCGCCATTACTAGTAAAAAAAAAATCTACGTATTTTGTAGGTGCTATAACTTTTGCGCAAACCAATCAATACATGCTTATATAAAATATGTAGAAGAATACGTATCGGCCTAAACCAAGGGATTTTTTATTTTTTTTAAATGGGATATTATTATAACAAAAAGTAAATAATATTGTGTTCTTTTTTTTATAAAATTCTGTATTTTTATGTTTATAGCGCAAAAAAATCGCAGAGATGATCAAATACCACCAAAAGAAAGCTCTCTTTGTGGGAAAAAAATGATAAAAATATAATTTGGGTACAGTGTTGTATGACCGCGCAATTGTCATTCAAAATGCGTCAGCGCTGAAAGCTGAAAATTGGTCTGGGCACGAAGGGGGTTTAAGTGCCCAGTAATGAAGTGGTTAAACAGAATAATTAAAGTAAACATGTTTGTTATGCTGATCCTTGATCTTTAATCTAAGCCATTGACTTAGAATAAGTATGTAGATCTGCAAAGTACAAGTTTTAGGTCAGATTTTCAACATTTGATGTAGGGAAGTCAGTAAGGTTTTCAGAAAAAGCTTTTTCAGAAAAAAAGAGCTCAGCCAAGACAGCATATAGCAGAGTTTCTCAACCAGGGTTTCATGGAACCATAGAGTTCCTCCAGAGGTTGCTAGGGTTTCCTTAAGCAATAAGCAATTTCTGCCTGTCAGCTAAGTTCCAACTGATACTATTTATCTTTTAATCTATTTGTAAGGGGGTCATTCTTCCCAATGTCCACAAGGAGCATTCTTCATCACATTAATGTATCATGAGTTGTAGTTTAGCAGGGGTTCCCTGGGATGGAAAAGTTAATTCAAGGGTTCCTCTGTGTTGAAAAGGTTGAGAAAGGCTGGTCTATGGAGTTGATTTACTAAACGCAAAGAGACTGCAAGGGATGTTATACTCTGTAAGGGAATGTTTTGTAATAATATACTAAATCACATGCAGCGAAAAGTGAATTTTGTTTCTAGAAGCACAAGTAGACAGATTTTCCTTTACAATGGTTTTGTATTGTCTAGGTTTCTGTAATATTTTGGGGTTGTCAGCACTGAAAGACCCTGACCCATCAAAAAGCACGTTTGCCCCTTTATTAACAAAATTAGAAAAAATCTAAATACCACAACCACTAACACTGTAATTTAACAGCTGTTTTCCTGCATACGTACATCATATTACCCATTTAGCATTTAATTTGGTTATATTTAAAGTATTAATATCACATCTCATATTTAAGTTAATCTACAACGGATTTTCTCCTGCTGATTTATAATGCTAGATGGATGTTTTCCTAGCAATTTCCTGTTTCATTTACTCAAAAGGATTTTAATGCCACCAGCATCCAGCCTGTTAATTAATGGAACACTTCCATAATATTGTATGATTAATAAATCATGAGAGGAAGTCTATTGCTTTATAAAACTTACAGATACTTCAGGAAATCCCGGCACATCGACTGCAAGTGCTTGTTAACTAAGAGAAGGTCAGACATATAATTGTTTGCAGATCAACAATGTATGTTGTAACAAATCTCCAATTTCTTTAGTAGCCTTTTGACCTTCTCTCATAACAATGGCAGATGCATCAAATGAATTGTACAACCATGAACGCTAATGACCAAAGTCTGACCCACAACAGATAAATGAAAGCATAGAAAAAGTGGCACATTCTTAATATGAATTAATAATTTTAAAGGGGAATTAAAGTTTTCTGACATCTCATTCTTCCCTCTTTAGCTAGGGCACTGAATTCAGCCAAACATGTCCAAGAGGCATACATTTATTAAAATTAAAAATGAGTTTAAATTTTTTAGAAAAATATGAAAAGAGTAACGGATATTTGGTAACTTCTTCCTCAAATATTAGTTTATGTGGAATTATTAGATTGATTATCTAGTTCGCCTATTAAACATGGACATGTTATGGGTGGATCATGACCCATTGTGCCGCCAGCTCCTCCCATTAAATGCAACCTCTCAGACTTTAGATCAAAGCAACAATAAGAGCACAGTGTCTTGGGCACCTCCTCGACTCTAGTGTAAAAAAAGTGAGGATTTCCTTCATTCTTCCAAGCGTGCTATCTAATGTCTGGTAAGTGAATTTTACAGAGGAATGGTGGAATTTGTGCTCAGGGCCATTTTAGCTCAGGGAGTAAATGCTTGTACTGTAAGGTATATTTCTGACTGTGTTGATGGAGGAATCATGGAGGTTTTTTTTTTTCCACCTGTGGTGGAAGGAAAGAGAACTCCATAATCTATGGCTTGCCTAAGAATATCTCCAGTTCCACAAAAATTCTTTGTGTCTTCATTCGTAGAACTCCCTTTGGAGCAATGCTAGCAAGTGAAATAAATAGCAGAAAAGACACAAAAAATAAAACTAACTTTAGGTGCCTAATATTTCAAATGATAAATATTTAACACAATAGTTAAAGTGGAAGTTCAGCCTAAATCTCCAAATCTACTTGCAGCCACAATCTAAGACTAACCTATCTAGCCATGTAAAGCAAAAATCGCTATACATACTTTTTCTGAAAACCTCTCCGGTCTGGTCTGCAGCGGCGGAAGCAGTGTGCAGGAGACAGCAGATGATGGCTGGGAAATACCTGGGAAGTGACGTCACCCATAGAGTTACTATGGGGCATCCATTGTTGGCTTCCTTTTCTGCACACACCTACACAGAGAAGCCACCAATGATAGCTAAGCATGGGACCAGACCAGAGCGGCTTCAGAAAAGGTATGTATATTGATTTTTGCTTTACAGGGCTAGATAGGTTAGTCTTAGGCCGCGTACACACGGTCGGTCAAAACCGATGAAAACAGGCTGAAGGACCGTTTAACTGGTCCAAACCGATCGTGTGTGGGCCCCATCGGTCAGTTATCCTTCGATCAAAAAAAAGAGAACTTGCTTTAAAATTTAACCGATGGACTGATAACCGATAGGTCAAAACCGATGGTTAGTATGCAAAAGCATGGGGCAAGTTTAGGAGATATTTACACTACCTTAGGTAAGCCTTATTATAGGCATACCCATAGGTAAAATTCAAAGATGGAAGTTTACTTCCTCTTAAAGAGGGGATTTCCCCAGTTTTTTAGAAAATTATTTTCACTACCTGTTGCATCCTTAGGACAGGAAGTAAAGGACATCTCTCCAGATACCGAACATGTCATATTTTAAAATTGGTCACACTCGTGTCAAACTACGGTATTTAAAACTCTCCATAGACAAGGTTTATAAGGCTTTACAGGTTACCACTTTAGAGTTACATAGGTCTATAGCGGTCGCTATAATGTTCTCAGTGATAACTTACATATGTGCTGCGAACACTGTTTAGGTACATAAAAAATAAAAACATTTTAAAATTTAAGATACAGTGTATTTTTTAAAATTTAAAAAGTCAAACACATACATAGGCTGTGCTTGACCTCGGTAGGGTGGGGGCGCTTTTTTTTTTTTCTATTAATTATTTTATATATAAAAAATACACTGTATCTTATTTTTTTTAAATCTTTTTTATTGCTATCAGAAGGGATGAACAACATTCCTTGTGATAGCATGGGCTGAGATAGGTCATCTTTATGGAGAGGTCTAATAGATGCCCCTAATATTCCTAGCATGATTCTGCCACAGAAGAAGACATGGAATAAGGAATACTGTAGCAAGTTATGCTAGATGTTGATGCCTTATTTTCAGACCATGGTAAGACTTGATTCCATATCACGTGTGTAACAAGTGGAATAGCTGACTTTTCTCTAACTATCACTTGAAAGACTACTGCAAGGCTGCAGGTAATAATGCTACTGCAAAAACTTTTATTCGCTTCTATATGTGGCACTATTGGTCTTACCTTTGGTTTTGCTTAATTTATTTTTTATTCTACATTGGATAAAAGCTGCAGGTATTTAATTTGCATGCACATGCTACAAAAGCCTAGACAACACAGTCAAAAATTTGACTACAATTTACTGAGAATATGTGACTGTTAAAAGCTCTATAAACAAGGGCTGAACAGGAAGAGAAGCTTTAAGAAAGGATGTGAAAAAGTCACCACAGAGAAAATTTATAGACTATAAATTTGCTTGTTAATTTCATGCTATCAGAACCAATTATGGTACACTTCTTTTCAAACTCCTGATGATGAAATGTTCCTTAGGCACAGAGGCAGATCTTCTGCATAGGCCATTAACACAAATAAATTGGGTGATTTTTTTTTTTTTTTATTGCCGTTTACTGAAATTTGATCTTGAATTCAAGAAAATAGAAAAGAAAATCTTAAGCACATCCGGAAACACACCCCTGTGTTGGCTTTCAGTGAAAATGTGCACATCATTTTAAGCACAGCAGTAAGAAGCTGGGATTTAGAGAATGGTAAAATGTTCCATATTCCATAATGCTAAGTTAATGTCAGCTTGTCAAAAAGCCCACAGCGACATGAAGTCAGAGTTAGTTTGTGTTTTCCAAAGACGTTGCTAACTAGAAATAAAGCAATATGTGAACTCTGTCTTGTGCCAGGGATTTTAGTGTTGCAGACTTGTTTCTTTCCAATGGATAATAGGCACATGTAAAAAATAAAAAAAAGTGTATTCACCTTTTAGTGGCTTTCACAGCTGACCTCCTTCTTAAAATACTAGCTGCCTGACTGTTTTTGGCTTCCATATTTTCCAAGTTGGTGACCTGAAACAAGCACAAAGCTACTTAAGGCAAAAAGTCAGTACCAAGGATGAGACTTGGCTTTGCCAATACCATGGGTTTACAGCAAACCACAAAGCTCTCAGATCCCAGACTTTTGTCCAAACCTCTTTTGTTTTAGCATTGGTACTTGTCCCCCATAGCCTGCTTATTATTCCTACAAATAGACAGAACCAGAAAATAGGATGTACCCTCATAGAATTAAATAGGGTTCCCCCTAAACAACTCATTTTTTTTAGGTCTCTCTCTTACAAAAGGCATTTTATTAACATTACAGACAGGCAATTAACCTTTTTAGAAGTAGTGATGAGCAATGGTTTCATATACTCTCACTGCATGTCATGAATACAGTGTTAGATTTTTTGGGGGGGAATTTTTTCTCTGTATACCAGGTAGTGCTGTATGAAAGCGGTTCATTACCGCAAATCGCTGTATGGGTACATCTGTACCTTTAAGGGCGATAGTAGGCGGGCATGATCGTGTGCACGAGAGCAGGAACACATCCCTGTTCTGTCACTAAGTAGGAACAATGATCTGTCTACTCCTCTAGTCCTCTAGTCCACACCTTTAACCCCTTGATCGCCACTTTGTGTTAACCCCTTCCTTGCCAGTGACATTTACATAGTAATCAGTGCATTTTTTTAGCTCTTTGTATCGCTGTATAAATGTCAATAGTCCCAAAAATGTGTCAAAAGTGTGCGATCTGTCTGCCGCAATACCACAAAAAACGCAGATTACCGCCAATACTACGTCATACAACGTCTTTGCCTTCCCGAGCCACTAGGGGGCGTGTGCGCCCGCCACATCACTGGGGACCCGATGTGCCCAATGGCCGTGATGTCCGCCGGGCACCCGTGATTGCCCAGTAACGGAGCAGGACCGTGGATCTGTGTGTTTACACACACAGATCAACGTCCTGTCAGGGAGAGGAGACTGATGGTGTGTCCCTTGGGACATAGGGACACTGATCGGTCACCTCCCCCAGTCAGTCCCCTCCCCCCACAGTAAGAATCACTCCCTAGGGAACATTTAACCCCTTGATTGCCCCTAGTGTTAACCCCTTCCCTGCTAGTCATATTTATACAGTAATCAATGCATTTTCATAGCAAGGATCGCTGTATAAATATGAATGGTCCCAAAAATGTGTCAAAAGTGTCCGTCGCAATATCGCAGTCATTATAAAAATCGCAGATTACCGCCATTACTTGTAAAAAAATAGAAAACAAAATAAAAATGCTATAAATCTATCCCATATTTTGGAGCCGCTATAACTTTTGTGCCAACCAATCAATATACGCTTATTGTGATTTTTTACCAAGAATATGTAGAAGAATATATATTGACCTAAACTGAGGAAGAAATTTGTTTTTCAAAAACATTTTTGGGGATATTTATTATAGCAAAAATGTTAAAATATATATTTTTTTTAAATTGTTGCTCTTTTTTTGTTTATAGAGCAAAACATTAAAAACACAGAGGTGGTAAAATAACACCAAATGAAAGTGGGGAAAAAAAGGACATACATTTTGTTTGGGTAAAGTGACGCATGATCGTGCAATTGTCAGTTAACCACTTAAGACCCGGACCATAATGCAGGTTAAGGACCTTGCCCCTTTTTGCGATTCAGCACTGCGTTGCTTTAACTGACAATTGCGCAGTCCTGCGACGTGGCTCCCAAACAAAATTGGCGTCCTTTTTTTTCCACAATTAGAGCTCTCTTTTGGTGGTATTTGATCACCCCTGCGGTTTTTATTTTTTGCGCTATAAACAAAAATAGAGCGCCAATTTTGAATATAATAAATATCCCCAAAAAAATATAAAAAACATTTTTTTCCTCAGTTCAGGCCGATACGTATTCTTCTACCTATTTTACCTATCTTACCTATCAATAAGCGTTTATCGATTGGTTTGCGCGAAATTTATAGCGTTTACAAAATAGGGGATAGTTTTATTGCATTTTTATTAATAATTTTTTTTTATTACTAATGGTGGCTATCAGCGATTTTTTGTGACTGCGACATTATGGCGGACACATCGAACAATTTTGACACATTTTAGGGATCATTGTCATTTTCACAGCAAAAAGTGCTATAAAAATGCACTGTTTACTGTGAAAATGACAATTGCAGTTTAGGAGTTAACCACTGGGGGGCATTGTAGGGGTTAAGTGTGACCTCATATGTGTTTCTAACTGTAGGGGGTGGGGCTGGACGTATGACGTCAGTGATCGTCTTTCCCTATATCGGGGAAGAGACGATCACTGACACTGCCACAATGAAGAACGGGGAAGGTGTGTTTACACAAACCTCCCCCCGTTCTTCAGCTCCAGTGACCTATCGTGGGACACCGGCGGCGATTGAGTCCGCGGGTCCCACGGGTGCGGTTTACGGAGCTTCGGACCAGGTCGCGAGCGCACCGCCGGTGGCTCGCTCGCGGTGCCACGGCTGGGCTTAAAGAGACACATACAGGTACGTGATTGTGCCCAGCCGTGCCATTCTGCCGACGTATATCAGCGTGAAGGGGTCCTTAACCTCCCTGGCGGTATGATTCTGTCTGGAATTACGTACCAAAAGCGGTACATTTTTTTTCATGGAAATTTGGTGATATGTATTATAGGCCTGCAATTCTTAGTAATTACTTACTTAAACCTGACCAAAACAAGACTCTAGTAGACATTCCAGATGTGATAAATTTGAAACACAAAACACATGAATTATAATTAATCAATAATATAATTTTATTTAACAAAGCAATGAAAAATAAAGAAATTAGTCAAAGAAAGAAATTCAATACACATCCATAGTGTGAAACACTTTGAAGCAAGGAAATAGACAAAGTCCGACATTGCAATCTGGGCAATAGTACCTTGATTCTTTTCGGACTTTTTTCCCATTTTCATCCCTCTTGGCGCAGCAAACGACGCACATCCTGGTAGGCGCTAACTTTCGTGCGGTTGGCGGTATAGGTTCCAAAAAATGACGACCTGTCAGGCGCTCTGGATTCCCAACGTCAACAGAGCGTCGTCCGTGTCTGTTAGCAGACACTGATGCCGTCGGGTGATTGATAAAGATCTGCTCAGCCAACTTCCAAATAAAGTCCGAATGAACAAGAGGTATGTTCGTGTTTTTTTTGTAAAGGATATAGGCGTTCCAAAGACATTGTTCAAGGAGATGCCTAAAAATCTTTTTATAGTACTTCTTTTGTTGTTTTCGCATCGCCGGGTAAAAAGTCATCGCCTGATCGGCTCGGTCGACACCTCCCATTGTGTGGTTATAGTCGATCACGACTTGTGGTTTCAGCACTTCGTTTCCGTATTTTGTGCGGACCATGGCAGTGGAGGTGCTGTGCACGGTGCTCATGAGACACACGTCCTTTTTGTCTCGCCAGCGCATTGCCATCATTTTGCCCTTTTGAAAGGCAACCATCTCTCCTTTTTTTATTTTTTTCTTGCCAAACGTAGATGGCATGTCACGCCGGTTTGGCCTCACGGTACCATACCCGTCCGTTTTATTGAGGAGCAAAACCTCATAAAGTTCTGGTGACGTGTAAAAGTTGTCTGTTGTCACGCAGTATCCCTGGTTCAGCAATGGGTCCAGCAGTGACAGGACAGAAGACGTGGCCATCCCATAGCGGCTGTACCTGGGATTGAATTTGGTACCTTTCCCGGTGTAAATTACCGAATTCCATATGTAGCCGGTGGATGATTCACATAGCATGTAAAATTTTATCCCAAAGCGCGCTCTTTTGGACGCAATATATTGGATCCAACTCAGGCGTCCCTTGTAGGCCATCAGACTTTCGTCCACACTTACGTCCCTTTCTGGCACATAGGTCCGCTGAAAGTTGGCAACAATCATCTGGCACACCTCCCAGATTTTTTTCAGCTTTGGCGCAGGATGTGTGGCCTCGTCAAATTCTTCGTTGTTGGCGAAGTGCAGGTTTTTCATTATTAGTGAAAAGCGATACTCGGACATCACAGTGCCAAAAAACGGAGTGGCCAGCATCTTATTGGTGGTCCAGTACCACTTCTGGAGCGGTTTGCCCACCACCCCCTGAAGGATGATGAGTCCCAAAAAATTCCAAATGTCCTCCTCGGTGACCGGTTCCCATTTTCTGGACCTGGAAAATCTGCCACGCAGCGTAGCAGATTGCTGATCGTGGTAGCGATTGGTCTCCGTCACAATTTGTAAAATGACCTCCTCAGATAAAAAGAGTTTCAAATACGCCATAGGGTTGTCGGCCTCCACATTTACCTTCATCCCAGGAGATCCAGTAAATCGGAACCTCGGGGGCGCTGTCTGGTCCGCATCACTGTCTATAGGGCACCAAGTGCGCACATCACTCAGGTCAGGTGCGGGATCATCTGCGGCGTCACTTTCTATATCAGTGTCAGTGTCAGATCCAGATGATAAATCTCCATATGATTCACTGTCGCTCTGATCTGCGAGCAACTCCGTGTCGCTGCCGCTATCGCTGTCGCTCAGCTGGTCCAAAAGCGCATTTGGAGGACAGCGCTTTTTTGATGCCATTTTTTATATGGTTTATAAGGTTTTATATGTCAGCAATGACAATGGCAAGGGGCAATGAAAGGGCACTGTGTCAGTTTTCAAAGTGATACAGTGTAATCCTCTCAGATTACATTGTATCACCACCTTTTTATGTGTTTGTGTTGGTGCAACATTTGAATTTCCCTCCCAGTTCCGTTCCCATGCACCATTGCGGTGCATGGGAACGGAACCAGGAAGTCAGATGAGCGATGGACGGCGCGGTGTGTGTCTCGGCGGCGATCACAGCAATGATAGATCATCGCTGGATCGCCTGGACAAGGTAAGGAACACCGCTGCGCTCTCTGCACATTCATCCCGAGCGCGACTCGGACTAACCGATAGTAACATAAAAAACCAGACCCGAGTCGCGCTCGGGTTTACCGTCAGGGGGGTTAAGTGGTTAAAGCGATGCAGCGCCATATCGCAAAAAAATGGCCTGGTCGTTAGGCAGCCAAATCTTTGGGTCTGTAAGTGGATAAGGAAAAAGCCTTTTACTGTATTCAAGATAATATTTACTTGATACCTTACTTTCAAAATATAAATTATATATTGTTATGTACACATTCTGGCATCTGCAATTATTCGTTGACAACTTGACTCCGACCAAATATTTACAATTTTACTGGATAACTGTAGTGCATAATAATTATTTGGTATATGAAGTTGTTTTTTTTTTTTTCACTGGTGTGTGTATAACCATTTTAACACTGTGATTAATGCCCTGTACACACGATCGGTTTGTCTGATGAAAACGAACAGATGGATTTTTTCATCAGATATCCGATGAAGCTGACTTTCATCAGTCTTGCCTTCACACCATCGGTTAAAAATCCGATCGTGTCCAACGCGGTGACGTAAAACACGACGACGTGCGGAGAAAAATGGAGTTCAATGCTTCCGAGCATGCATCGACTTGATTCTGAGCATGCATGGATTTTTGACCGATGGATTTCCACACAGACAATCGTTTTTTTTCTATCAGTTTTTAACCATACGAAAATTTTAAAACAGGTTTTATTTTTTTTCACCAATGGGAAAAAAAACTGATGGGGCCCACACACGATCGGTTCGTCAGATGAAAACGGTCCATCGGTCCGTTTTCATCAGACAAACCGATCGCGTGTACAGGGCATAAGACTCAAGTACTGTAGGTTAATTTTAACATTCCTCCCTTATTTTATCCCCACACATTATTATCTATTAATTTAGTACTTATATTGGACTGATACGACATACGGTTAATTACCTGATGATGTAATTATTACTTAGTTATTAGTAGTCTTACGTTTCTTAACTTCTAACCTGTATCTACTCTTGTTTAGGGCACCGCTATAATCCCAACCACCCTGTTATTGCTCTTATCTATTTAATAGGGATGAGGTGCCGGATTAAATAAGGTCACTCAACCTACCTTCCCAGCTACTTAGTTATTAGTAGTCTTTAGTTTCTTAACTTTTAACCTGTATAGTATTTATAAATTTCTATTTGTTTCTAAACGTAGAGGACTTGGGACTAGTTTCTATTATAAATGGATTTAAGTCTGTGTATCCGTTTAGGCTAATTTATTATAATTGTCAGGATAATAAGGAATGAGTAAAGTGAGGTTTTTAAATTCTAGTTTGGAGTGAAACATCTTTTCTGGTTGTTCCCATGATAATAGGGCTTTTACTGCTGTCAGTGTCCCTTTTGGGCGTATCACCCTCTCTATTGGTCCAAGTTGTCATTGTCACTGGAACAAAACATAATGGGAAATTCGAAAATTGTACAGCTGTCACCAGCACTTCCTCGGGAAGTCATGGCATGGTGATGTAACACGTAGGGCGGATGTGGACGAGGAAATTGGAAGCGACACCATACTCTGGTATTGTATGAATTTATGGACTTTTTACAAGTGTTTACAAGTGTTTAAAGTGTAAAAGTGTGTTTTATTTGTTTGATAGATATTGATACTAGCATTACTACATTATAATGAGTATCTTTGTAATTCACCCCATTATTTATGTGTGAGGCACAGGCGGATGTGTAAGAGTATCTTATAGGAGCCTAACCTCCACATTAAGATATTTACTGGGAGAAATATTGAGAGGGCCCCCAGTGGAGAGGGGACACAGGAAGACATTATCTGTGGAGGATTACATATATGCCAAGACACAAGCATAAAGAAGGTGAGGGTTCCGTGAGCACAGAGGTTGTAGCAGACTACACAAGGCACAGATATTTGCACAATGGTGATAGGAAGACTAAAACAAGAGACTTTTTGTTTTACTGTTTATTTGCTTACTGTATTCAGTCATTTAGTTCACCATTTTTTTTTCACTATTGTTTTATTGCTTTTTGGTTTCACGTAATCGTTGAACAAAATGATTATACATCATTAATACTAATGTCATATTTAAAGGGATACTAAGACTATCAGTTTAGTAATAAGCGTATGAGTTTATTTTAAGCACACAAGTTGTTTACACAGGTACTGTATATAAGGCAGTGCAACATCACTTTTTGGTTTAATCCATATTTGTATAGTTGTGCGAACAGTATTGGATGTGTGCAGCAGCTGTTTGAGTTTATCTTTTGATTTTCGATAACTTGCATACACTTATAGAGGTAAAGTGGGAGCGTGAGAGTACACCTTTATTTATTTCCAATTGGGATACTTGTTCTTATAACAACTGTCTGCAGGGATGGACTGGCCATTGGGACTACAGGGAGTTTCCCGGTGGGCCGATGGCTCAGTGGGCTGGCTTCAGTGACAGCAGACCGCCTCCCCACTCCGCTCCTCTGTCTCTCCCTGCAGCGCTCACCTCCTCTCCCTCCCCACAGCACTCACCTGGGGGGGAACAAAGAAGCAGGGGGAGGAGAAGAGGAGCAGGGGGGACGACAGAGGAGCATGACAGCTGACTCAACAGCTATGGTCTGGGAGTTTCTCACTTCTGCCTAATCTTGTCCCATAAGCGGGCCAGTCTGGATGAAGTCCAGGGCCAAATTTCTGTCCCAGTCCAGCCCTGACTGTCTGTATACTTATGTCTTTCTTGCCCATCTCTTTGAGAAGATACTTCTCAGTTGTTTTGCTGAACAGGAAATTAAATATCTCCATACAGAAAAAGAACTAACATAGGTTTTGCATGTCCCTACCTTACTAAACTAAAAATTAAAACGGTTTGGCCTTAAAGGATCAGTAAAGGAAAAATTGGGCTAAAATGTCTGTCTGCAATGAATACAGACAGAATAGTTTACTCATTCCTTTTAAAACCGTTTAAAAGTAATTATATTCTATCATCTAACTTGCCTGTGGTTTCGATTTTCATTTCTTCTTTTTATTTCCTGGATCTCGGCGCTCGTCCGTGTGATTGACGTCGCCGTAGTGCTGGGAACTACATTTCCCAGTATCCTTTGTGCATCGCGCATGCGCAGTTTAAAAAACCGAGCAGGAGCGCTCGTTCACATTATTTGAATAACCCGCCCACTATACCTCCCACTATACCTCCCAATGATTATTATTCATGGTCTGAAACCCACCCACACAGCCATACAGAGCCATAGAAGAAGCAGGCGGGGCAGTGCAGGGGAAAGAAACAAAAGTTATTCAAAGGGAGGAGGTACTATGTTCTTTTAGACACACAATGCTCACACCCCCTTGAAGTCTCTGGTTCACGTTCAGACGCAGTGCTGTAGTTCATAGGACGGGGACGAGCATGTCTGGACCACAGTGAGAAGCTCCCATTAGTTTTTTAATAAGGAAAAAGACAAGCAGGAAGTGTGGAGGTCAGCAAAGAATTACAGCAACTTCAAAGCAAAAACGAACAATGAGGACATAAAGGCAGGACTGCTATAAGGTAAAAGAAGCTATTTAGCCCAGTTTTTTTTTTCTTTACTGATCCTTTAAAGTGGATGTAAACCAACCATTTGCTGTCACAATGTAGAGTATAAGATTTCCTATCATATGTGCCCAGTCTTGCCACAAAGAGTTAATCCAGCTCTAAACAATCCTCTTTTCTTTTTTGAGTGAGATAAACGGACAAACAGGAGAAAACTTCTGTCCGTTCTTCCCACTTGCTGTGAATGACAGGTTATTTACATATCTTATGCACTAGCCTGAGACAGGCATTATTTTTTAATTCCCACCCCCACTCCTTTTCCGAAGTTATGTGGTTACTTTTCTGGATTTTGACTGGATGTTAGTGATCATAGCAGAATTTAGTGTAAGGAATACACAGGAGAAAATGCATGTTGACAAGAGGAGTGTAGAGGTGGGTGGGGAATGTTGATGGGGACAAGGGCCTCATCCCCACAACCCTTGCCCTGTGGTTGTAGGGGTCTGAGGACAGGGGGCTTATGATTTCCCTTGCGTCAGAGGGTGGTGGGATCACGTGACAGGTGGCCCCGCCCTCACCTACATAAGAGTTGTCACTGCGCTCCCGCCGCATCATTCCCGGGGTGTTTCCGGTGGAGACAGGATATGCGCTGCACTGCGGACATCTCATCACTGGATACTGGATCTGGATGAAGAAGAGATCTCCTCATCGCTGGACCCCGGAGAGGAGATCACCCATCACAGGATACCGAGAGTGTCGGAGCAGAGACCGAGAGTGGATTACCACCCCTGGAACCTTTTTTTCTTTTTCTTTTTTTTCTTTTTAATAAAGGACTTTCCCAACGGTGGCTGTGTTTTTTTTTACAATTTGTTACACTTTCTTTGTGAAATGGTAAGGGTACAATGTACCCCATTACCAATTCACATGGGGGGAGCCGGGATCTGGGGGTCCCCTTTGTTAAAGGAGTCTTCCAGATTCCGATAAGCCCCCTGCCAGCAGACCCCCACAACCACCAGGCAAGGGTTGTGGGGATGAGGCCCTTGTCCCCATCAACATGGGGACATGGTGCTTTGAGGGGTCAGAGACCCCCAAAGCATCCTCCCAATGTTGAGGGCATGTGGCCTGGTACGGTTCAGGGGGGGCTCTCATCCCACCCTCTTTTCCTGCGGCCTGCCAGGTTGCGTGCTCGGATATGATAGGGTCTGGTATGGATTTTTGGGGGGAACTCCACGCCATTTTTTTTTTTATTTGGGGTGGAGTTCCCCTTAAAATCCATACTTGACCTGAAGGGTCTGGTATGGATATTTGGGGGAAAACCCCACATCATTTTTTTTAATTTGACACAGGGTTTCCCTTAATATCCATACCAGACCTGAAGGGCCTGGTAATTAAATTTGGGGGGACCCCCACGCATTTTTTTTATAAATTGACTTTTCTCTGTATTGCCGGGAGCTGACAATTCATTATAGCCGTGAATGGTTTTAAATTACTTTTTTTCCTTCAGAAATGACACTTTGTGCAGGGACAGTTCTAAGCACGGGAAACAAGCGCTGCTTTACAGGCATACTATGCACACCCCAGGTACGAAATTTAAAGGAATATTTTACTTTTATTGTTTAATTTTAAGCATTATTAAAATCACTGCTCATGAAAAAACATTAGTTTTTAAAACTTTTTTTGAATTGATACATGTCCCCTGGAGCAGGACCCAGGTCCCCAAACACTTTTTATGAAAATAACTTGCATATAAGCCTTTAAAATTAGCACTTTAGATTTCTCCCTTAGACATTTACAGGCTGTTCCGGCTGCTTTTTGAATATGCCGCGAACACCCCAAATTGTTCGCTGTTCGGCGAACGGGCGAACAGGCAATGTTCGAGTCGAACATGAGTTTGACTCGAACTCGAAGCTCATCCCTAGTGACAGATAGAAACTAGATAGTATTCAGCAATAACTGAGATTTTCCAGGATGGGAGATTTCAGCTGATGTCTACAGGTAGCATAGTCCACACCGTCTTAGATTGTCATGCAAATGTTCCAGAATTGTTTGCATCAATTTGCTCAAATGATAGGGACTAAATATCTACAAGGAAGTCAGCTAGCTTCACTTGACTTTTTTTTTTTTAGCTCAAATGTCTTGATAGAATCAAGGAAGATGGAACAGAAAACTCTACGTAAACAAGGAAATAAACTTTAAATAGTTTTGTTATTTAAACAATGTTTTGCATTCCTTATCAGTTAAAGGGTTTGTAAAGGATTTTTTTTTATCTTAATAGCTTCCTTTACCTTAATGCAGTGCTGTTTTCATGTCCTCATTGTTAGTTTTTGCTCTCAAGTTGCTGTAATTCTTCTCTGATCTCCACACTTCCTGGTTGTCTGTTTCCTGATAACCACAGTACTGAGAGCTTTCTCTCTGTGGTCACTAATCAAGGAGGTGTGATTACTGTGTGTCTAAAACCCCACAGCACCAATCAGTTTCGTTTTCCAAACCATCACTGCCCTGTATTGGCTCTGTGGCCCTGTACATCACAGAAGCGAGTTTCACAACTCGCATTCGGCGCTCTATAAGTATTTATTCCAATCCAATCCAATCCAAGCAGGAAACAACATGCAAAAACAAAACTAGAAACTGCAGGTACATTATATGATTGATGTTTATCTATTTGTAATCATTTTTAAAAGGAATCCGTTAACTATTATGTCTCTATACCCTGTAAAAAGTCATTTCAGCAAAAAAAAAGGTTTCCTTTACAACTCCTTTAATGCCTAAATGTTTGAAAACTCAGCCTGACCCATAATCCATCCATGATAATGTCTAGCTATCTCTCCTAAGTTTATCAGGAAGATATTTTTTTTTTTTTCAAAACTATGAATTTCTTAATTTTTCAAGAAATCTATAGAAGCAGTTTACCAGCGGGATAGTTTTGATTATTCTGACATCTGTAATGTTAGATTACCACCTTATGAACATATAAGACCAAAACTATTTTCCAGAGCAACTTGTAACCTATTAGACATAAAATAGACCATTGTCATTTGCGATCAGATACTGACCACTGAATGTAATAATGTTATGAGTTACTGACTAAAGCCCTGTGTAAACAGGAACCCAATGTTGGGAGACATTGGCCAGTAAAAAAAAAAAAACAGGCCGATATTCGGCCAGCTTTTGTTTGACAAGCATGCTGAAAAAACAGCCAATGGCAGAGAGTTCTGATTTGAGTGCTCTGGCAAGGGGAGCTGTCCCCTTATCCCCCTGTCAGAACACATCAGCTCAGCAGGGAAGATCGCTGCACTAACTTCACACAGTTAGTACAGCGGCTCCGACCAGAGCTGACAGTTTTTTTTGCACACACAATGATACTAGTGACCTACAATTAAGCAGATCTCACATGGATTAAAATGTGGCCGGTTCAGCAGGGAATGGCTGAGGATCAATCCCTCTATGTACCATTTTCGATCACCCAATCGACTTGGATACAACCAGCCTGTATGATCTTTTACATGGGATTACTGCAGGCAGCTATAGCCAGGGGTGTATTTAGGTTTTGTGCTGCCCTAGGCCCGACTAAACTTCTGCACCCCCTAATTTAAATATGACCCACCCCTTCCTGTCAAGGCCATACCCCTTGCGGTTTAAGACCCACCCTGAAATTTTCAAGGGGGGACACTAGTTCTGATGGCCTGGGGGGGGGGCAATGGATTCCCTTAATTTGCATAGATGGTAAAAAAAAGCCCCCCCCCCCACAGTTGCAGAATGACAACCGCCCACATACTGGAAGCAGTGCGGCCGATTTATGGGGGCACTAAACTAATTTGCCCAACAGTGTAGAGCAAGCCGGCGGGGACACTGTTCGTGCTGCCCCCCTGCAAAGTGCTGCCCTAGGCCTGGGCCTTGTTGGCCTAGGCCAGGATACAGCATTGGCTATAGCCACTAACAGTAATCATTGTGTTCTGTCAGCAGGGAAGACTCCCTGCCAGGCAGAACATAATATCGCTGTGGGAAACATTCCACCATCAACACTGACTGGTGTAAGGAAAGAAAACCAAATAAGGCGGCCAATGGTGCCTTCAACTGTAAACAATAGATTGCATATAGCCAGCACACCACAATGTTACTTATTATGACTGTATTGTAGTCACCATTAATAAAAAATAACCGTTGTTTTGGGGACAGGGGGACCCCTTTGTCAAAGGAATAGTTATCATGACAATCTGACTATATCACTTTTGAAACAAAGTCACCAGTAATAGAAATGTTTGGTGTGCTGTCGATATGCAATATATTGGATCAGAACTGTCAAAGGGCCTTTATCTATAACACAGAATTAAATGTACCTAGGAGATTTAGACAGCTGCTGCCGCCAAAGTAGCATTCACTAACATATAACGTCAAATTGTCCTGTGAATGCGTACATTTAAAAGTCGATAAAATAAATTGTGAGCAGACAGACGCTTTAATGCAGAAGAGAAATGCAAAGACACTTTTGAAATAAAATAATCTTACCAGCTGTTTGTAACCCCCTGCAGCCCAGTTTACATTCTTGGCACTGTCTCGGCGTGCTGGAATGAATAACTCCCACACGTGCATGGCAGTGACACCATCTCACATTGGAAAATAAGGACAACCAACCTTGCTGGTGTTAGACCCTTGGAGCAGAGGTACATATTTTAGTTGCTATTGAATGATATTAGCTGCAGTCTGCAAAATGTGACAGATGCAGAAAGTACTGAAAGAGACACGGTAAAAGCAAGGAAGATACAGTCATAGGGCCAGATTCTCGTAGAATCTGCGGTGGCGTAGCGTAAGCCATTTACACTACGCCGCCACAAATTACTGGAGCAAGTGCCGTATTCTCCAAGCACTTGCTCCGTAATTTGCGGCGGCGTAGTGTAAATTGCCCGGCGTAAGGCCGCGTAATTCAAAGGGGGCGGCTTGTATTTAAATTAAGCACGCCCCCGCGCCGATCGAACTGCGCATGCGCCGGGCGGGAAAATAGCCCAGTGCGCATGCTCCAGCTCAGGACGTGAGCGTCATTGACGTAAAGTTGTATTCGCGGACGACTTAGGAAAACGACGTAAACGATGGAAAAAGACGACGCTGACCCGACGCCATACTTAACATGGCATACGACGGACCTTCGTAAACTTACCCCTCATATAGCAGGGGTAAGTGTACGCTTACGGAAACGTTGTAAATTCACTGCGTCGTCCGCGCGTACGTTCGGGAATCTCGCGTAAATAGCTCATTTGCATAGACGACGGGGAAAACGACAAGGCGACACCTAGCGGCGGGAAAAAAATTGCATTTAAGATCTGACAGCGTAAGAGCCTTACGCCTGTCAGATCTAAGGGATATCTATGCGTAACTGATTCTAAGAATCAGTCGCATAGATACGACGGCCCAGATTAGGACTTACAACGGCGCAGCTGGCGTTGCGCTGTTGTAAGCCCTTTGAGAATCTGGGCCATACTGTATGTATTTTAACCACGACTGTAATTTTTTAATTATATTGGATTGAGATGAAAAATAATTGTACATTTTTTGAAAATTCACAAGGCAAAATTTACAAGGTTAACACACCAGGATAACATTCCTTTGTTTTTTTTTTTTAATTGACAGTTATTTTTATCTGAATCCAGTAGTCAGCAGACCTATTGAAAAAAACCTGAACAGCTTCTACACATTCAAGGTGGATGGGGGAATTCCTCCCACTGACAGCAGGACTCCCCCGTTTTAAGAATACACTGATCAGCACTGCAGCCAATTGGCTGCAGAGCTGGTCGAAGCAAAATTTTCAAACAAGCTCATTCAAGAGCAATTGGTCCATACTGCTTTGTAATGTGAACAGCCATAAATATATAGAAATTCGACCAGTCCCTGCTGAATCAGCCAGACTTCAATTCAACTATGGCCAGCTTCATTTAGGCTCAGTTCACACTGGATGTTGATGTGGCTCCCATCAGGGGTCCTGTGTGTCCTGATTTATCATTTCAGGTCCAATTTCAGCTTAAATTTTGGGCTGAATTTGGACCTAAAATGGACCAAAAGACCCACCGGAGCCACATTCTCCTGCTATTGTGAATTGTGTGCGAAGATTCCGCATCCAATTTGCATCTGCATCCAATTCGCAATAGTGTGAACCCAGCCTAACATACTTGTTCAGCGCCAGTGGTTTAGAAAGCGTTGAATATGAGCTTTAGAAAAATGAAAAAATACTCTTGTAGTGGGAATAAACTCCATACCACAGGTTTAAATGTTCATGTTTGCCTAGCTTACCACTGAAAAGCACATTTATTAACCTTATCCCTTACTCATATAGGCTCCTCCTTTTTGACCAGCCTCTTCACATTGGACTCTGGCACATAGAGGACATGGAGGGCCTGATCACAAACATGATCTTCACAGAGAAAAGGTGAGTGTCAGCTACCAGAGAAGGGGGAGAGGTGGTGGGAATAAGCTCAGCTTTAAAGTGGGTCAGCCTAATAGCCAACATTATATGATTACATTAAATTGTAAAATAAAGCAAAAAAAAATAACTAAAAAACTCTCTGTTTTTCAGTTTCTTTCTGTGGCCTTAATGGAACACCTTACACTGAAATGCAATTGATTTCCCAAGCTGGACCAGCTCATTGTAGCAAAGCATCAAAGGTCTATTTACACTTATGCAGTGTGGTAACATGAGTGTTACTGCAACAAACTACATTGTACATTGCACATGTTGGTGCTTTGCAGTGCTATTTATTTTCAATAACATCTCCAACACATCTGAGCAATGTGTGTTGTGGTGTGATATTGTAGGGATAAATAGTACAGATCCAATTTTTGAGCTGCCCTAACACAACATGTGTTAACATGTGTTTGTTAATGCACCACAATAATATGAATAGGTCTTAAAGCAGATATTCACCCTCAATATGATGGTGCCTCATCTCCATCACTCATTCCCTTCACTGTGCAATTTTTTTTAATAACTTTTTTTTAAATAAGAAACCTCTGGCCTGCTGCCCCATGTATGTCACTTGCCTAGGCTTGTGCCCCCTGTGCCTCACTTCACACATCCCAGGAGGCATAGTTTTTCATTGAGGGGGGGGCCTAGTGGCACATCATTGGGAGAGCACCCAGGCTGAACCCGGAAGAGCCAGCGGCCTCACGATGACATCATGGAAGAAGATAGGGGTGCAGAACCAAGCGGGGGGACATAAGAGAAGTGGATCACAGCAGGACAATGCTTGATAAGATGGGCAGGTGAGTACTTTAAGTGTGCAGGACCTGGAGCCAGGTAAACAGAGGTTAAACAAAATGGGGGGAGGGGGGTGAAGATCCACTTTAAGAAACTTTATAGTTTCAGAGCTCTCAGTCCTGTTGTTATAAAAACTAATTGTCATAGGTTCAGAGTTGGGGAGCTCCCTGTCTCCCTGGACAGTGGCAAAATTCTTTAGGATATTATAGGTTACCAACAGTTAATACTGCAATTATGGTTGGACTTGCAGTTAAGCAAATTCTGCTTAAGACACTTTAGGGCTTAATGTACACAGTACACAGAACATTTGAAAACCTCTTCTGAACGCTGGAACTTAATAGTCAGTAACCAACGTTTAAAAACAGTTTTGCCACTTTTCATGCCTCTTTATGTGCGTTTAGTGGCCTTCATGAGCATTTTAGTTTACAAACGTTTTTTCCAGATAACAGATTGTAGTGATCAGTATACCCTCCCAAATGCCTACAATGCAGGAAAACTCTCTCTCTTTCTCTCTCTCTCTCTCTCTATTTGCACATTTGCACAAAGTTACAAGCAATTGGCATTTCAAATGCCAATAAACTTCCGTCCTAAATGTGATTTTTTGCTTTAAAAAAAATGCTAATAAACTCAACTGCATCTAAAGAACTATAAATTACTCAGTGTACATGTACAAATAAGATAACATAGAGGAGAGTTCAGGGGCTGCTGAAAAAAATAAAAAATGTCCAACTCCTCTTAAGCCCACTTTCACATTGGTCTGATTTGGCATTCAATTAGACGTGTCAAATCGCATGCCAAATCGGCAGCTATTGCAGCGTCAAACTGATTCCCCAAAGTAGTTCCTGTACTACTTTTGGCAACTTCAGGGGGGATTTCAATAGACATCTGTGCAGGAACCTGCACAGATGTCTCTGAAATCACTCCCGAAGTCGGTCTGACATGCGGGTTTGAAATTGTGCGAGTTCAGCTGAACCAAGTGTGAACCTAGGCTAAACGTCTGTTTATCTGCAGCAGTGTACATGAGGCCTTACTGTGTTCTGTCATTTAACACAAACCTCTCTACAAGAGAGGGCACTGCACTGGTAAAATGTCAATAAAGACAGTCCCTACCGTGCAACATTTTTTTTCTTTTGCATGCTGCAAATTGACATCAATTTTCATTTCTATGGGATGGGAACAAATTGTAAATTGTCACGTTATGCAGACACGTGTCTGTTATGCGCCCTGTTGAAAACATTTAAATTGTGCAAATGTAGCAAACCTTGTATTTAGGAGGTAAAAGAACTTGCAATGATGCACTGCAATTCATCAATGTACAAATGCAAATAAATCCTCCTCTGGAACTGCATGCAACTTCAAGTTATAAAGCTTGGCTAAGGTCAAGTGTATACAGTAGCTAGATACAATATTTGCAAAGTACTTAATTCAGACAGTACTAGAATAAACTTTTCAGAAGCATAACATTGCTGTTGTTTAGATGTGGTCAGCATGCTACTATGCTTTAAAGACAACATATAACTTTGTCCCTGTATTATTTGTTTGATAACAGACAATAAAGTCTGTATGTACCATAAAATCGAGCTTTGAAGGATGAGTAGGTAACATATTCTTTAAATGCTAACAAGCAGATCATGAAAGAAATTTGTCACAGTGTGTGAACACTCAGTGTTAACAGATTACAATTGTCATGTTGTAGAACAGGTTTGATAAGTGGAAAGAGAGAGTTTAATCCCTGCTCTGTATCTCCAGACTCTCAAAGGACTGATCAGTTACCCTTTGGGAAAGTGTTTCAGAACATGTTCTAATAAGCTTTTCAGATCTCAAAAAATAAAGGAAAATACTACATGTAATATTGAACAATAATAAATGTAAAACATATTATAACATGCAGTATACTATTACATATTGTGGCAGCAATGTAAGCATAAACCTATTATAATTTCTAAGTGTACTGTAGATAGAAAACTTACAGTTACTGTGCTAAGAAATCACACTCTACAGTATATGGGTTGATACTAACACTAATGGCTAAAACGACTGATAGGCATGTATAGACATATCTATATGGTTAGATCAGGGAGACCCTTGACTCCTGCTAGTCTGCTGATTGATTCCACAGGTTAGAAAACCCAACCTGATGCTCAACTATAATGTGTGATATACAGTATACAGTACATATGTAAAATGAGATGCATTTTCTTTAATAAGTACTGTGAGGTCAGCAATGATGTAAAAGTTCTCTAGATGAATAGCAAAGCTGTATAACCATGGCAAGTGTGTCATTATGCAAAATGCTATCTCCAAATTATCAGACTTATTAGCAAGGATGACAATAAGTAAAATGTCCATAGAAGCCAATAAATAAACAGATTACTAAAGTTAAATATTTGAAGGGATAGTTTTATTCGTTTTTGATGGACTCTTGCTCTTTGCATATAATCATTCTTCTTTGACCAGTCCTGCTCTGCTCTGCTCTGCCACTGCAAATGCTTGTACAAGCTATTGTAATCTGAGCACAAGTATATCTTGTTTCGGTTGTATTGTAGGTCAGTGGCCAGACCTAAACCTTGCTGCTCTCCCCCATTTTGGGTCTGTTTGCACCATGTTGCTATTGTGTCCGCAGTAGCATTTGCAGTGGCAGAGCAGAGAAGGACTGGCTAAAGAAGGGTTACTGTGACAAAGTTGGCCAGCCTAAACATGTATTGCAATATATGTGAACTAAATATCCCTATTTTTTATTGCAAAGTTTGCTAGAAAGGGTATAGCAGTGTACAGAGGGTTCAACCACTATTTTCATTGCTCTTTGGGCCTGTCATCGTTCTCGAAAGGGGAAATTCAGCATGCTTTGTTCATGCGTTTGACATCATTCTGAGATCATTCAGAGTTAATTGCAGGTGCAGTTGACCTCTATTTTACTTGTAGATGACCTGGCTCGCCTGCTTCTGCATTTCCATAGACGTGTATAGAGAGAGAAGCAGATCTGAAGTTAACAAAAGCTCAAAAACACAGCTTTGTATGTGGTGTGTCCACTGACACTTACAATTTAACAAGAACATGAGAGTGCTTCACTGCACAGACAGTACACTAGCATGATGCACAGTTCATAATGAAAAATAAAAACAAGTTCAGGTCTTATGTTTTCCTTCTTAAGTAAGTGAGCGTGCATGTTATTTTTTTTATGGTTGTTCTATTTAGATCAGGTAAAACTGGAATCCCATATTCCAGAGAGTTCGTTGTTGTACATAGCTGAACTCACACACACATATCTTAAAACCCTTATGAGCCAACACAGGAACCCACAGCTCACAAATATGTTACATTCTAATCTGTCATATTTATACATATTTATCATCACTCACTATTAATTTGCCGCATTTATTTGAGAAATGCAAAGATCTTGCTTAGAAAATGTATGAATATTTTTTCAAGTAAATGGCAACTGTAAACTAGCAGATATTCTTGAATTTCAAGTTTAATTGACGTTATAAGGTGCTGCATACTTTCTATGCATCATGTGGAAAACGAAATGAGGCAAATCATTCCACTTGACTATTGTCTGTAAGTGTAAGAAAATAATACATGCCATATGTATTAAGCAAAGTTAAGTCATAGGTAGACCCAAGAACAATTGTATTTTTAAGGTCCCCCCCCCTTTATTTTCACCTGGTGATCCTATCCGTAACACACTTCCTTTAATAGGGAGACAATGCCCACTTCCTGTACTATATCTATGGAGGACCAAGGTTGTGACTATAGGCTGACTTGGATTAGGAACACCTCCTTCACAAAAGAGAACTGGGAAGGTTTTTACTAGTGATTTGTGTGAGATTTAGAACAAGGAATGTCACAAGCACACCATTGGTCTCCCAAAAATGGGTCCAAACCTTTATTCAGCGATCGCTGAATTTGAAGTCTGTAGCATGCATAAGGGGCCCCCATAGGTCTGAAGGCATCCTAAATGTCCCTGACATTCTGTTGTTGAAAATAGTTATGAAAATACAGTCCTATTTAATAGAAAAGGGTTTGCATTAATGGTTCTGTAAATACAATGAAGCTCTTACACAATACCTGGCAAAAAATATAAGCATCCAAATGTTGTAATGTCCCAATACATGAAAAAAAGCACATACAACTGACTAAATGTTAGTTGTCTTTTGCTTTCCAGAAATAAGTCTTAGTAACACTGATTAAAAGTATTACTATAAAAGAACATAAAAGCTGCACTAAAAAAGAGTAACATACAATTTTAAAAATGACTTATAATTGATAATGATTACTAACCTAAGATAGCACAAGGCTTTCTTTGAAAAAAAGAAAATGTGCCAGTAATCTCAGATAATATACACAAGGCATGCAGAAGTATAGAGTAAACTACTGATTTTATCATTTGTAAGTTTGATCTTGAACATTCAAAACTGATATCAGTGTTCACCCGAGTCACTTTGCCCTTCGGTGATTGTTCATTCTCACTCTGCATGTCATTTTACAGTACACTATGGCTCAACACTTCAGTGCACATTGTATGTGATCATGTTTGACAGGGTTCTGACTGCATACACAATGCACTGATAACATAGCAAGCAGCATAATCACTGTTTGTCTTTTCGCCTCTTCAGTTCACATTGTTTTTTTTGTTAAATGACCATCAGAGCCGGATTACAGGACATCGGTCTCATGTTTGAGTTGCCTAAACTGTAGAAAAACAGAACTGTTGCCACTGAACTTGAATATGATTCAATGTAATTTTGGAGAGTATTCTTTTAATAAAGTAATTATTGTGAAGATAAATCACAATAATGTAATTTAAAGTGGCCTGGGATACACACAGATGTATTGTTAAGGCCCCAGTTGACATTGGTTGATTAATGCTATATCCTCCTGATTTGGGCAAGATTGATTACCTGGTCGTCTTTAGGTACATTTAAAAACTCAAAGAATAAATCATCAGAGATGTCTATCAGTGTGGCTAGATTATACTGGCTGATAAACGGTTGTTTCCCCAAGGAAAAGCTGGAGCCAAGGGCTTCTGTGTACACATAAACAAATTATAGTCTAGTGTCTAACTGGTATGACTGCTAATGCAAAATCCCAAGTAGAAAAAAAAATACTATTAATAGTCATGATAAAATGCACACACACTCCTGAAATTATATTTGACTGCAAACTGCTTATTCTATTAACTTGAAAGTCAGACATTTTGAAGCTGCCGAACTGTTCTGCAACCTTAGTCCAGCAATGTACAACTATGGTGATACATACCTGTGCAAAAACCAGTGTAATGCCGCGTACACATGATCGGTCAAACCGATGAGAACGGTCTGATGGACCGTTTTCATCGGACCAAACCGATCGTGTGTAGGCCCCATCGGTTATTTATCCATAGGTTAAAAAAAAGCAATCTTGTTTTAAATTTACCCGATGGATACCTAACCGATAGAAAAAAAACGATCGTTTGTAGGCATGTCCATCGGTTAAAAAATTCCACGCATGCTCAGAATCAAGTCGACGCATGCTTGGAAGCATTGAACTTTTTTCAGCACGTCGTTGTGTTTTACGTCACCACGTTTTGACACAATCGTTTTTTAACTGATGGTGTGTAGGCACGACTGACCATCAGTCAGCTTCATCGGTTAACCGATGAAAACGGTCCATCAGACCGTTTTCATCGGATGGACTGATCCTGTGTACAGGGCATTAGTGTTGTGAGAGCTTCGGACAATTGAGATTTTAGGTACGGAAATTGCCAGTGGTTTCTGTACCTTCAATCCTCTAAGCCATATATGGACAGAACGGTACTTCTGGCCGAGAACCCCAAATTTGGGGGAGCACATGAAGATTATGCATGGCCTTTCATTACAGGTTTTTCCAATCAACATTTCTTAATTAAAAAATTAGTGTGGAAACATTGGCATCTTATTAAACATGATGCCATCTTGGGACCTATCCTCCCTGAGAGACCTTTGGTGGTGTATAGGGGAGTCCCCTCTTTAAAGAACTCCTTGGCACCTAGTGCGTGCGATCCTCCCAACAAAACTTGGTAGGATATTATAGATGTAAAAATTGTCCGGTTTGTACCATCAATGCAATTAAAGACCGGAAGGTTACAAGCTTTGTGTCCAATAGCACTTTACAAATTTTTGACATCAAAACCTTTATTACATGTTCGACTACTCATGTAGTTTACCTTCTAATTTGCCCATGTGGGCTCCAATATATTGGACGTACAATCAGGCCTTTACATGTAAGACTCAATGAACATATATGCAATATTAGAAAGGGTTTTAAGGAACATTCCGTCTCTAGACATTATAGGGAGGTACACCATAGAGACCCCACAGGAACTTCCTTTATAGCGATTTACAAGCTTCACTGCCACTGGAGAGGTGGTTCCAAAAAGAGAGCTATCTCCAAGCTAGAAATTAGCTGGATTTACAGGGTTAAATGCCTAAAGCCATTAGGCTTGAATGTAGACATCGAAATTAACGCTTTTATTGACAACTCTTAAACCATCTTGAATTGTACAATGGAACTCGGGTTTCAGATGGGCTCATATGTAAATTTTTTGGACCCTGGTCCAACAACTTTAAATCCTAATTATGCCCATTAACACTTGGGGCCAGATCCACGTGCCTCAGTGCATTTTTCCGTCCGGCATAGCGTATCTTTGATACACTACGCCGCCGTAACTTACAGCGTATTTTCCGTATCCTGAAAGAATTTGCGCCATAAGTTACGGTGGCGTAGTGAAACTTTGTCGGCGTAATGGTGTGCAATTCAAATGGATGAGATGGGGGCGTGTTTTATGTTAATACGTCTTGACCTGACGTAAATTAAGTTTTTTTTAACGGCGCATGCGCCGTCCGTGGGGGTATCCCAGTGCGCATGCTCCAAATTAACCCGCAACAAGCCAATGCTTTCGACGTGAACGTAATTCTATGCAAAGCCCTATTCGTGAACGACTTACGCAAACGACGTAACATTTTCAAAATTTGACGCGGGAACAACATCCATACTTAACATTGAGTACGCCTCATATAGCATGGGTAACTTTACGCCGAAAAAAGCCTTACGGAAACAATGTAAAGAAATGTGCCGGCCGGACTTACGTTTGTGGATTTGCATATCTAGCTAATTTGCATACTCGACGCGGAAATCGACGGAAGCGCCACCTAGTGGCCAGAGTAAATATGCACCTTAGATCCAACAGCGTACTAAGACGTACGTCAGTCGGATCTAGCCCAGCTTCAGGCGTATCTTGTTTTGTGGATACAAAACAAAGATACGCCGGAGCAACCTAGCAGTTACGCGGCGTATCAATAGATACGCCAGCGTAACTGCTTCAAGGATCTGGCCCTTGGTATTTAGTTAGGTTTTCCCCTCCTTTTTATATATTTTGTATTAGTTTTAATTTAATACTCATTTTAATACATATAATTTTTTGTATATTTGTGTATATATATTTTTGTGACGTTTGTGTCCAATTGAGCTTGCACTGTGTCTCGGACTATTGCCATGTACTATATGTGTTTCTCTTATGTATGGGCCGTACTGAAACCCTAGGTCTGTTTTTTGACTACACCTCACTTGTAATCTTTATCATTGCTATGTATGTGCTGTTAGATTACACGTTTCTGGTATCATGTAGCTCTTTATGCAGGCTCTAATATATGTTTTTACTTATAGCTTTTCAATCAGCATCTATTTGTTAATTGTGTTAGTCGGACAAGAAATAGCGGATAAGTACCATGTTTAGTCCCACTTGCCGTCCGTAGATGTATCTCCTCCGAGGCCTGGTTTGCACCTCTCCATTCGTGATGGAATGGAAATGAGGCTTGGCTAGGCCTCTATCTGTACAAATAGCGGTGACTTCCATGCATCGCCCGTGCCCTTTGAAAACGTCATTTGTGACGAAACTGGTCAGGGCCGTGCTACGCATTGACGTCACCACGCTCCCACGTGACCCGATTGCACGGGCGTTCGTATTTTAACTTTTATGCCGGCTTTTTTAAAATGTTCTATGTTTGTCTGTAACGCCCTTGAGCCTTACGAAATAAACCACCACGTTTTGAGGTAATACACATTGTTGCCTTTATATTTTTTATTACACCTACGTTTTACAGGCTTATCTGCATCGGAGGAGGAGATTATATTCTCACTGCTGCTTCCAGAGGAGGGAGATACTTGAGCGGTCCAGATGATCCAGTTTGCCTGATAACCACTGCAGAGGTTTGTTTCTGCAGACGCATTTGTGACCTTGATATCTGAGGTCCCATCGGTCTGGTAAGGGTACACCCTTATTATTCTGTCTTCTCACCGGAGAAAGTCCCAGTGTGGTGGTGGCGTTTGAGAACCTTGCACTCTATCCTTTACACTTACCTGCCTTCGTGTGGAATTTGGACTTTTTTCTTCCTTCTTTGAAGCCAAGATTACCTTGTTTATTTCACCTGTGTACACATCAACGTGTGTCGTTTGCTTGCTCCTAATTTTTATATATAATTAATTTTTATATATATATGATTTTTATATATATATGATTTTAGGGTATTTCTTTGGACTTTTCACGTTTTGTCTTCACTAGACACTGATGTATATCTTATGCATTTTTAGTTTTTATATTGATTTTGATGCACTTAATTTTTGTTGATATTTATTTAGTGCCTACTTATTGTGCCAGAGTGATTTGTCACAGGGATACATATATACCTTTTTCACTTGTGTAGAGGTCTCCCACCAGGACTAATTACATGGTTACATATTGAGACTTCATTCAATCACACCTGAATGCATCTACCATTTTCTCACATGCATTAGCGCAACTATATTGTTTTTTCCATTCGTTATCACATGATTATCACATGTTGTTTGTGTTGCAGCTTTCCTTGTTTTATTACACTTAGATTATATCAATCACCTTCACTATTAGGGCAGGATTACCCCCTTGTTTTTTCTAAGCCATATATGTCAAACACTAGGGAGCAGAACACCCCCTGGTTCGGTTAGCAACAGAACATGCGAACAGGCAAAAGTTCTAATGAACATGCAAACCCTAATAAAGTCTATGGGACACAAACGTAAAAAATCAAAAGTGCTCATTTTAAAGGCTTATATGCAAGTTATTGCAATAAAAATGTGTATGGGGACCCAGGTACTGCCCCAGGGGACATGTATCAATTCAAAAAAAGTGTTGAAATTACTGTTTATTCAGGAGTAGGGATGAGCCGAACACCCTCCGCTTCAGTTCGCAGCAGAACATGTGAACGGACCGAAAGTTTACGCGAACATTCGAACACCGTTGAAGTCTATGGGACCCAAACGTGAGAAAAAAACTGCTCATTTTAAAGGCTAATATGCAAGTTATTGTCATAAAAAGTGTTTGGGGACCTGTGTCCTGCTCCAGGGGACATGTATGCATGTATCAATGCAAAAAAAGTTTTAAAAAACTGCAGTTTTTTCAGAGGAAGTGATTTTAAAATTTCTTAAAGTGAAAAAAGGCCCTTTGAGTGTTGTATGGATATTAAGGGGAACCTCGCACCCCAAAAAAAAAAAGAACAGGCTTGGGCCCCCAGGCCCTATATACTCTGAACAGCAGTATACAGGCGGTCCCCGGGTTACAAACAAAATAGGAACTGTAGGTTTGTTCTTAAGTTGAATCTGTTTGTAATTTGGAACAGGTACATTTTGTAAGTGTAGCTCTAGCCAAAACATCTATTTTTAAGCTTTTTTGGATAACATAGGGAAGGGTTTTTACCGATGTAACATTTGTTTTGCTGTCTGTGCCCCTGTTCAGAAGATTTCAATTATTTTTCTGTCCCATTGACAATTAGATTTAGAAAATGTTGGGTTTTTAGGGAAACAAGGATTGGTGAGAAAGCATCAGTGGAGGCATCAATGGAGACACTTTTTTCCCATATTAACTCTAATGCCATGTACACACGGCCGTTTTTCTCGGCAGGAAAAAAAAAAGTTTTTCCCAACGGGATTCCTCTCAAGCCCGTCCAAAGCGCGGTGATGTACATCACGTACGACGGGACTATAAAGGGGAAGTTACATTTAAACTGAGCCACCCTTTGGGCTGCTTTTGCTGATCCTCGTGTTAGTAAAAGTTTGGTGAGAGACAATTCGCGCATTTACAGCCTTGTGCTTTTTAGTCCATTACAGCGTGACGAATGTGCTATCTCCATTACGAACACTAGTTTTACCAGAACGAGTGCTCCTGTCTTATACTTGAATCTGAGCATGTGCATTTTTTTTCACCTCGGAAAAGCATACACATGACCGGTTTTCCTGATGGGAAAAAGTCTGCTGGGAATCCCGGCGGGAAAAAAGAAAACATTGTCTCTTTTTTTCCCGCAGTTCTCCTGTCAGGAAAACTGTGATGGAGCATACACATGGTTGGGATTCACAGGCAAAAGCTCTCATGGCAGTTTTCCTGCTAGGAAAACCGGTCGTGTGTACGAGGCATTACAGGAGAGAATTTCACTTTCATAGGGTAGATTTCCTCTAACATCCTGTTGTGCATGTTTTGGCCAATCAGCAGCCGTCAATACACTGCGACCTTGCAGTGCATTATGGGGTGCTGCGCGGCACTCGAATTTGCCACGAACGCCCCATATGTTCGGTTCGCCGGCAAACAAACAAACACCCAAAGTTCAAGTTGAACTTACGTTCGATTCAAACATCGGGACCATCCTTATCAAGCACAAGGCCCACTCTATACATAGCACACCCCTGAACTTGACACTCTGTACATAGCACACCCCTGAACTCTGCACTCTGTACATAGCGCACTCCTGAGCTCTGCACTTTGTATGTAGCATAATCCTGAACTTTGATACAGCCAGCCCTTTGACGGTGACAACCCTGCTCTAGGTGGTCTGCAATCCATGCCAAAGCACCAGTCTTTAGCCGTGGATGTTTAATAAGGAGGTAGTAGTGCTGACAATTTTGCCTATGATAGAGAAGATAGGCCACAACCTGATGTACATCAGACAGGGATCTCTTAATGACATGGAATCTTATAGATAGGCAACTCCTATCCTCATAGTGATTAGTGGTTCCAAATTAATAATAACTACTGCAGTAGGGAACAGACACAAAGATACACTCCACATTATACCAAATAACTGTTCTGCTTTATTATGGTATGTACATATGAACAATGCATTTCATTCCGTCAGACAAAGCACCTAGCGGAGAAGTTCAAAGTGAAGAAAAAAAAAAAAAGTATACCTGTAATAAAAAAGTTATTTTCTTTAATTTTTTGGGTCTTTCCATTATGTCTATTCCCATAACAGGAATCTATTATATGGTGTGAACATTCTTTAAAGAGCTTGTAGCAGTTCATATCACTCCCTATTTCCTAAAGAAGCACACCACAACCACACTCACAAACACCAGACCCAATTTAGGTGAAAGCCAGTAATCTACTAGTATGTTACCCAAGGCTAACGATCTCAGAACCAACGTGTATTACTTTGCTTCCAGATTTACAGCTGTCATTCTTCAGCTACTGTAGCCTAGGCTGCAGCTAATCAAGAATGCCAAATGCTATCAAATAGGGTGCTTGTTAGCAATAAAGTAAAATAATAAAATGTAAAAAAATAAATAATAAACAAATTTAAAATAATAAAAAATAAAAACATTTTAAAGCATCCCTGTACACACACCAATTCAAAATTGAAGGACCAGGACCAAAATTTGAAACATATAATACATACAAGCTTTTAAAATGTTGCCTATGGACAATTCTAAGCACCACCGTTTTTTGCAATTTCATGGATGGGTGCAGTTTTAAGGATTGACATGTTTGGTATCTACAGTATTTACTCAATGCAACCACATCTTTTATGTTTTATAAAAAAAATTGGCTACATTATTGTGGTTTTTTTTTCACTGAAATGTAATTTAGTGTACTTTGCCCTGATTGTTTTTTTTTTGTCACTGTGTTTTTTTTGTTTGATTGTTTTTTTTTTCACTGTGTTTTTTTTTCACTGAAATGTAATTTAGTGTACTTTGTCCTTTGCATTTGATAAATAACTGTGCAAATATCATGCAACATATAACACTGCTATCAGAAAATATATAATTGTTTTGGGTTTAATTACATTTCTAGCAAATACAAATTCAAAAACTGCCCCAGCAGACACTTGTTTAAATTATAAAATGATGTTGCCTTCTAAATCTAAATGGGGGTAATTGGTGTTATACACTAAAAGGAGACAAAGCTTTCAAAAACAATACAGATTATTTCCATTTTGCATGCAGCTCTTGCAAACTTTTAAAATCTTATCAGTGCTATATACAAATTGTTTTTTGCAGACCTGCATGTCTCTGACCATAGTGAGGAATGCAATTTTAAATATTTCGAATTTCTAGATGCTACCATTTTATAAATGGGGTATGTGAATACCCTCTGTTATAAGAAGGCAGCTGCTGAAATATACTGTTAGGATAAAGACTACTTGGGGCTTGGTATAACCTGGTTAGCTAACACAGGAAACCAAAACAGCCTTTCAAGTTGAATTTCCTTTTGGGGACTTGAAGAAATGGCTTTTAATTAGTTTAATTGTTTGTAATTAGCCTCTACATGCAGTTTTGCAAGTAGGTAGGGAACTCAGTCTTCAAGCTTAATAACAGTCAGAGCTATTACGAATATCAAGGGAGGTTACTACCCTAATTAAAACCATTCTTGCAGAGCTAGGAGTTACCATTAAAATCTGTAAATGACGCCCTTGGTGTGAAGTTCCCTTTTAAGCAAGTGCACACTGATGATACCATGTCTTGTTTGGTCTCCTCTACTTACTGCAATATGCACTGGGTGCAGCAAGTATGATGTGCTAAAAATGGGTGGACATATATTTCTTTTTTTCACTGTGATGAATGTTCTGCCAACATTAAAACTGGAGCTGCTGGACTAGCTGTCATACTATAGCACTTTACCGGAGTCCCAGAACTGGAACAACATCAAAGGCAGTGCTGGCATGTAATTAATAAACTGAAGAATTCATTTGCTGCTGCCTTAGAGGCAACTTGACTATTTATTGTCACTGACTAATTTACACTTTGTGAATAGTTGCGCTTAGTAGTTGCTCTGTCTAGAAGGTGGAGTAAACTATGACTAATACATACTAGCTCAGAAACAAAATGGGACTAGTTGGTTCATATATTTGCCAACAGTTTAAAGGTTGAAGTATTTTACATTCCAAATCACTATCCTAATATAGTGCTAATACAATTGCATTGATTCGCCTGCAGTGAATGATTGATAAATGTCATATTCACGATATTTCGATTTATATTCCGTTAATGCCGCATACACACGATCGGACATTCCGACGGGTTGTTCGCTCAAACTTGTCTTGCATACACACCGTCACACAAATGTTGTTGGAAATTCCGAACGTCAAGAACGCGGTCACGTACAACACTGCGTCGAGCCAAGAAAATTAAGTTAAATGATTTCGAGCATGCGTCAAATTGATTCCGAGCACGTATAGGATTTTTGTGCGTCGGAATTGCATACAGACGATCGGAATTTTGTTGTAGGAAAAATTTAAAACCAGCTCTTATCGAACATTTGTTGTCGGAAATTCTGACCGTGTGCACGCGGCATTAGAGTCAAGGGAAATTAGGATTTCAAAATTTAAAACAGACCACTGACTGCAATCTGCCAGACTGCAAATGTAGGGCGAGTTTTCCTGCCATGTGCCTACTGCTCCTGGAAAGTCCCGCTATGAAACAACATGACTAACCATTACCTTTACGTTTTTCTAACCATTACACCAGCCTATCCTTTTTTAAATACTGTGGGCTGGATTCAGAAAGATGAGCGCATCTTTCTGCGGGCGTAATGTATCTCCGATATGTTACGCCGCTGTAACTTTGGGCGCAAGTTCTGTATTCAGAAAGAACTTGCGCCCTTAGTTACGGCGGCGTAACGTATGCGTGGCGGCGTAAGCCCGCCTAATTCAAATGGGGATGTTGGGGACGTGTTTTATTTAAATTTCTCTTGACCCCGCGTTTTTGATGTTTTTTTTAACGGCGCATGCGCGTCCGTAAAATATCCCAGTGTGCATTGCTCCAAAGTACGCCGCAAGGACGTATTGGATTTGACGTGAACGTAAATGACGTACAGCCCTATTCGCGAACGACTTACACAAACGACGTAAAAAATGTAAAACTCGGTGCGGGAACGACGGCCATACTTAACATTAGCTACGCCTCATATAGCAGGAAAAAATATACACCGACAAAAAGCCTAACGTAAACGACATAAAAAAATGCGCTGGCGGGACGTACGTTTCTGAATCGGCGTAAATACCTAATTAGCATATTCCTTGCGTAACTATACGGAAGTGCCACCTAGCGGCCAGCGTGAATATGCAGCCTAAGATACGACGGTGTAAGACACTTACACCAGTCGGATCTTAGGGAAAATTATGCGTAACTGATTCTCTGAATCAGGCGCATAGATACGACTGCCCGCACTCAGAGATACGACGGCGTATCAGGAGATACGCCGTCATATCTCGTTTCTGAATCTGGCCCAGTGACACTAAGATGCTCTGCCTAATCACTGTGCTACAATAAGTCCCTCTTTCTATTTAGTACATTTGATTTAACATTTGAAGGGTTACTTAGTTGTCACCTGCACCCAGTCCAGAGAACCATGTAAAAAAAAAAAAAATTCTGTGTGTTATCCAAAAATGTGCAGGCTCTATCACATAGGCATACATATTATAATGATTCAGAAGTACCAATATTTTTTTTAAATGAGGTCTTACAAAATGTTAACACTTTTCAAGTGCCATTGACTAAAGGTAGGTCTGGCCATCCTTAGTCCATGGGGAGGGGAGCATTTTACCAGTTTTACTATTATTATTACATTTCTGGATTTATATAGTGCCAGCTGTTTTTTGCCTTGTTTCACAAAAAAAGAGAGATAGTACAGTTACAATACAATTCAAGACAATAGAGCAGTAGAGGTAGGAGGGTCCTGATCATAAGAGCTCACAATCTAATGGGAAGAGAAATTGATACAAAAGTTAATAATTATGGGAGGAAGAGTTGTTTCAGTAAAAATGCACTTTTTTAGTAGGGGCATGATAGGAATACCTGAGATGAGTTTTTATGGATCGCCTAAAGCCAGACAGTGGTATGCCGCGTACACACGATCAGTTTTCTCATCGGGAAAAAAGTGTCATGTTTTCTCTTGGTCGAGAAAAACAGCCGTGTGTAGGCTCTCCAGCAGTTTACCCGACTTGGGTAGGAAGTTCCAGCAGATGAGAGAGGCTCTGGAGAACCCTAAAGGTGAGCATGGGAGGAGGTGACAATGAATCTAAAGAGCACCATGATTTGGTTGATATTTTGAAGTTTCTGCTATAGCTGTGGCAGAGTTGTGAATGTCTTAGTATGTCATTATAATATACAATAATAAAATACTGCCATTAATTATTTTTTTGCATCCCAATGAACCTGCATTTTTTAGCGCACAACAAAGTACAGTGGTGCACTACTGTGCTTTGTGGTGTGCCACCTTTCAAAAACAAAGCATAGTGACCCTTTTTGTTACATTGTAGTGCTCTAGAGAGCCCATTCAAATGAAGTGGCTGCTCTAACACATTGAACGTTACTGCACAAAGTAACACAAATTAACACACCGTAATGCAATGCAGACCATTCAGGTCTGGTATACATTTTAAGGGGAACCCTGCACCTAAATAGAAAAAAAATGGTATAGGGGCTCCCCCATAAATGTATACCAGACCCGTATCAGAGCATGCAACCTGGCAGGCCGCAGGGAAAGGGGGGGGGGGCGAGAGAGCGTGTGGAGTACTTACCGGAATCTGGAAGCTGGAAGCTCCCTTCAACAAGGAGACCCCCAGATCCCGGCCCCCCTATGTGAATTGGTAATGGGGTACATTTCACACAAAAAATGGTACCAAATTTTTCATGTACTGCAAAAGGTTGCATTTTTTTGCAGTACCTCACTGTATCCTTTAAAAAAAAAAAAGAAAAATATTATCCACCCAAAACACCACAGACCCCCACCCAGGTTATTAAAAGTAATCTTTTCAGTCTTACAAATGGGATTGGACAAAACTCCATAAATATTCTGGCCTCATCTCTACCCCTCTGTCCTCTAAGTTCTAGAACCCTCCAGTGGTTCCAGAAGCCAAGGGGAGGTAACAGAGACTCAGCCCTTGGAGGTCTGCCAGCTAACTCTAAACAAATTAACCTTGGCTCCTCTTTTTACAGAGGAGCCCAACTAAATGTTCCTATACTGTACACAGAGGGTGCTACATTTCACTGAGTGCTTAGATTTTTGTTAGAGCCAACTTTAAACATACAGAAAATTTTGAATGAAGTGTGATACCTGGATCATCCACAATCCTGATCCTATACAGGGTATTCAAGGTGGAAGTCTACAGCTTGGTAGATATCCAGAGGATATCAGAGGTTGATTAGGGCATTCATAAGGCAATCTTTGTAAAAGAAGTAGGTCTCCACTAGACAAGCAATGATCAAGTGACAGTTGATATTACTTGTATTTCTCGCAGACCAAAACAAGTCACAAGTTATTACACAGTGCTACTATACAATTGTTTATGGCTATTACAAGTCATTCTATAAGTCCCAAGATTTACTAAAAAGTATCATAGATTGTTGTCATTTCAGGTCCACACAATATTTGAAACGCTTACCAAAGCGTGCAATTTCTTGTGAGTTGCCATGAGGAAGATCAGGGTTTCTCTCTACAAAACCCTTACACGCAGCAGCGAAGTATGACACATTTATAAAAAAAAAAAAAAAATTGCCTTTAGAATCACTTTAATTTTCTGACTAAAGTTCCACTTCCTGCTTGTTCCCTATTCAATGCACAGAGGAAGGGAGTGTGGGCAGGGCTAACACAAATCCATTCCTTCCCAAATCACCACTCACATAAAGGCCCAGAAACACCCACAGTAACCCTTAAGTGGGGTACACACTATAAGAAAATCGGGGCGAACGATCGTCAGATTTCCCTCGTTGTTTCACAGCAAATCGAAACAGATGTTTTGTATGTAAATTCTTGTATGACAAAGGCTTTTTTTTGGTTGTTTATTGTTTCTGATCATGCACAGTCTTTCTTTTCTGATTGTTCTTGTACGAAATTCGTACAAAAACTATACACATGTAGCACTACCCCCAAAGGAGCTGCTGGTTTGTTTTGGGCGGCATGTTACCTCGTGTTTCTCTGATGTCTAGGGGTGTTTGGTGAAAGTTGTAGTAACGGAATGTCCACGGCAGGTGTCTTTTTCTGTGCTCTTTATTACCCAGCCGGGTAAAAACAATAAAACTTGGTGAAGAGTAGAGGTTTAGAAGAAATGAAGATAGCAGATCCAGATGTCAGCAATCGGGAAATAGTCCTGCTCCCACGTGTAATGTCTCTTTCACCATTCCAGCCAGAGTGGGTATAGCGCACCTGGATAGGCCTCTCTCACCGGCCTGGCAGCCAGAATGTCACTCGAACCTTAGGAAAAAGTCTCTGCCACAGACCCTCATGATATGTGAACAGACTTGGCACCTGGATCTCCTTCAGGTAGTTTTGAATTAGGGTACCGACTGACAGACGGCCAACATCCAGCCTCTCAGTGTCCTGTTCCTCTGGTCCCTGATGGATAGTCAGGCCCCTATCAGAACACCAGCCTCTCTTGATACTCCTCTGGCAGACTCCCCACCGTACGGCCTCCTCCAACTGGACAGATGGCCCAGGACCTTCTTAGGTGGGACCCAGTCGATTACTGAGTCCCCAAACGGCAGATCAATTGCTCTGGGCAAACGTGGTCCCGAAGCCAGGATCCTTGAGTTGTACGCGCACCCCGGCCCGGAAGGCCATTTGCCGGGGCGCCACACGAGGAGAGACCCAGGAAGATAGCGTCTGCCTCATAAATACTCTCTCCCAGCATGCACAGCAAGGCCAAACCCTCCTGATAGGCTGCTGGGCAAGAGCACCCAATCCTTGACTCCACTGCTGCCACCTGCCGACCCGGGGTGAGATCAGCACCCCAGAAACGACAGAATGGACCCACAGCGAAAGCTGAGACAGAGACCCAAATTTGAACAAATAAACATGGTCAGAGTTAAGTTACTCTCTGATCCCCTCTAAATTGAACATAACACCGGGCCTGGAAAGTAACCAGGTGCTACACACATTAAATGAAAATTGTTAATTTCTGTTCCTGTACAAGAAAAAAAATTGGAATTGGCTGTCAAAAGCTGTGTACACACTATATGAATATCGTCCATAATTTTTTTGGGTGAAAATATTCGCCTGATTTTCTTATAGTGTGTACGAGCCATTAGACCCGCCCACATCAACTCCCACAGCTGCTAGAAGTGACTACCATAGCCTGCCCTGAAACTACAGAGGCACAAAGCATGATGGGACATGTAGTATCAGGACTGGCATAGCAAGGAAACAGGAAGTCAGGTAACTTAGAAATTTAGCCAGGAGGAAGAGTGACATCACAGACACAGAAACCTGATGTATACAGATAATGAGGTAAGATATAGATGAACTGACACTGGGATTGTGGTTCATTTACATGCACAATGTATCTTTTGTTTTAGGGAGGAAAAGTTGGAGTTCTGATTTAAATCTCAAACAAAATTCAACTATACATAGCTGGTTTTGTATTAGACCAACAAATCCATTTTACTCTTATCAGCTAAGTAGACTTTTTGTTATTAAGTAAAAACTGGGTCTTTAAAATTAAGTTTATTGATCTAGGACAGGGATCTCCAAACTATGGCGCTCCAGATGTTTAGGAACTACAATTCACATCATGCCTAGTCATGTCTGTGAATGTCAGAGTTTTACAATGTCTCATGGGACATCAGCTGGAGGGCTGTAGTTTGGAGACACCTGATCTAGGATAATGTGCATCTTTTTTATTGGTCTTTACATAGATAAAACTCCTAATTTAAAATAATTTTTAGATGTAATAGCTACTTACAATAAGCTGACATTACTTGCCCCTGGCACGGAAATGTGCTCACGGTGCAGTAAAAATGTTCTTAAGTTGCTCAGGTATACCATTTTGAATGAGTAAAAATATTAACCTCCAAAATGAGTTTTCTAGGGCGGTTATTAAAGTGGATTCCATAACAGAGTGACACCGTAGTAGGGGGGTCTCTGCTTTTTCATTTCTACTCTAGTCCGTCAGACAGTGGCTAAATGTTTGCTAAGCTCCTTAGCCTTGGGCTGTGAGCAGAGAAAGTAAATCTGAAGACCTAATCACATCTGGAATATATCAGCTCTTCTCTTGGCTAGTATTACAGTAACCAATTATCTGTAGATCAGCAGACAGCAGAGACTTTAAAGCCCAAATTACTGAACGAGGGAGAGGGAAAAGAGAAGAGAATACAGGAGATGAAAAGGAAGGCTGTGAGTCTTATCGTGCTAATGAAATCAACCTGACAACCCTGCCAAGCTGCTGGGGTTTTGCAGCATCTAGTGAGGAAAGAGCACTCACAACAAAGGCTCCCAAGTCAAACAGTCAATAGGCATGCAGATATGAAAACTGCAAGTGGTCTCCTCAATGGTGATTTATAGACGTGAAGGCTGCTGGTCACTGTTAACATGAATCTCTTAGCCTTTCAGGATAATGACATGTTGAAGTGTTTTGATCGGCATGTCAAGATTTCCAGAATGCTCTTAGATGTGTGCGTATGGAGGACCCCAAGTGCTCTTTAACATAAAATTAACAAGGCGAAAGTCCAACTTATTTATATCTCAGGCAATTGTTCTTTCTTAGTTTTTCATCCTGTAAAACATATAATGCCAAGTAGCCCTGATAACACATAAACCAGAGCTTCGTTGTTTAAGACTGGAGCAAACACAATTGCTTAGTGTTGCTAAAATACTCAAGCGTGGCATTATAATTTATTTTCAAGGTTTAAATACTGAGAGACAAACATTGGGACACGAGTGGAAGATGTTTACATTTCCCACAGATTTCTCTGGTCTTTGTATTTAAAGCTCGGAGGAAAATAATTTGTACTACTAAGTTTTCTCTAAGCTGTTTTTTTTCAACCCATGTGAAGGAAAGAGCATGGGTCTGGTTCACCATTAGGCAAAGTGGGTATGGTCTATAGGTAGCAGGGACAAACAGAGACATTTTCAGTTGAAAAGATTGCCCTAAATTTTTTCCATTACCAGTAAAAAATTTACAAGGTTATTTATACTTTACAACCCCGGAAAACAAGAAAATGCACTGGATAAAATAGATCATTCTAGCTGAGGGGTGGTACCTTGGGGTCCAAAAGTATGTGAATTTCCTTTCTAAGGCCAGTCCAGGTCTTGGATTTAGCATACTTGGATCGTGGATAATAGTTGCATAATGGTCTAATTAGGCAACTGATGTGCCTGTCATTAGTAGGAGCTAAATGTCTAGGGAGTATGCCAATCTGGATAGAAGTGGATGGGTAGAACTAGGCTATGCTGGCTTGTGAGTGTGATGGTAATGGCAGCCCTGTTAGTACACAGCTTATACACTCAGAAGCCAATTTATTAGGTACACCTGTTCAATTGCTTGGTAACCCAAATTGCTAATCAGCCAATCACATGGCAGCAACTCAATGCATTTAGGTACCTAGATGTGTTGAAGATGACTTGCTGAAGTTCAAACCGAGTATCAGAATGTCAGAATAGGGAAGAGAGGGGATTTACGTGACTTTTAACGTGGAATGGTTGTTGGTGCCAGAAGGGCTGGTATGAGTATTTCAAAAACTACTGATCTACTGGGATTTTAATGCACAATTATCTCTAGGGTTTACAGAGAATGGTACAAAAAAGAGAAAATATCCAGTGAGTGGCAATTGTGTGGATGACAATGCCTTGTTGGTGTCAGAGGAGAATGGACAGACTTGTTTCGAGATTATAGGCAACAGTAACTCAAATAACCATTCGTTACAACCAAGGTATGCAAAATACCATCTCTGAACGCACAACACATGGAACCTTGAAGCAGATGGGTTACATCAGCAGAAGACAACACCAGGTACGATTTCTGTCAGCTGAGAACAGGAAACTGAGGCTACATTTCCTACAGGCTCACCAAAAAATGGGCAATATAAGATTGGAAAAAACATTGCCTGGTCTGATGAGTCTTGATTTCAAATGGCAGAGTCAGAATTTGGCATAAACATGAAAGCATGGATCCATTCTACTTTATATTAACGGTTTAGGGTGGTGGTGGTGTAATGGTGTGGGGGATATTTTCTGTGGGCCCATTAGTACCAATTGAGCATTGTTTAAATATTGTCCATCCCTTTATGACTACAGTGTACCCATCTTCTGATGGCTACTTCTAGAAGGATAATGTCACAAAGCTCAAATCAAAAACTCAAACTCTTGAACATGACAATGAGTTCACTGTACTCCAATGGCCTCCACAGTCACCACATCTCAATTCAATAGAGCACCTTTGAGATGAGGTGGAACAGGAGATTTGCATCATGGATGTGCAGTCGACATGCTATCATTTCAATATGGACCAAAATCTCTGAGGAATGTTTCCCACGCCTTGTTGAATCTATGCCATGGAGAATTATGGCTGTCCTGAAAGCAGACTGGGGCCAAAATGCGGTACTAGCAAGTTATACCTAATAAAGTGGCTGATAAGTGTATTTTGTGGATCTGACCAACAGGTCCACTGCCCTGCTAAAGAGTGACTTAAACTGTATTAGTCATTGAGAAGCTAAGGTTTTACTTATATGTCTATTTCATGACATCACTACCTACTGTATGTTTGCATGAAGCTGCAAACATAATAAATCTGACTGTGGCCAGACAGAAAGCACAGCCGATGCGTGGAATTTTACTACCTGTGCAACCCTTCCCCTTCCATTTGGTTGTTTGCCCCATTAGACATCAAAATCATGGTTTTCTTTTAAGGCCTTTGAGGGTTTCAGTGAATTACCAAGATGATGCTTTGGTTATCAATAGCCTTGAGAAAATCAATGTTATTGCATGTATAGTGCACTCTCTCGAAGTCACAGCAAAGCCAAGGCTGGACCACTGGTGTCACCCGGGGGGGGGGGGGGCTGCATGCTGGCCTCCTCTCAAGGGCTTGACAGGGAAAGATTGCACTGTGCATATGTCAGGATTTAAATAATACTACTCGCTCCTGTGATGCTGAGGGTGAATGACCAACTGCTGGCATGTCCTGGCACTAATGCAGGACACAGAATGGGAGTTTTTCAGCTAGGGATGTACATGTGGGGGGGGGGGCTACATGTATGACACATACGTTAAAGTATTCTCCAAATACTTCGCCACAAACCAAAAATTTGATTTATCTGATTTGTAATATTCTAAGCAAACTTGCCTGTCCATCCATGGCTCATGCTTTAGTTTGTTGAGAAATCACTTTGAAAAACACCCCTCTAGCATCTCTGGCTAAAGAAAGGGCAGATGATTCATGTTGCATTTACCTTCTGGAATCCACCTGCCCTTAGTTCAGACATGCAAGGGCATGTTTAGCTGAGAAAACCCTCCTCCCCTCTGGAAGACTCCTGGGGTGTATGACATCATTTTCCTAGGCCTGGAAACCAGACTGTAACTGAAGAAATGTAAGAAGAAAAAAAGTACATTTTTTTTCAAAGGTAGAGTAATGCCCCGTACACACGATCGGAATTTTCGATAGAAAAAGTTCGACTGACTATTTCCATCGGAAATTCCGACCGTGTGCATGCCCCATCGGAGTAATTCCATCGAAAATTTCGATGAATTCCATTCCATGTTCTCTTTTCCTCCAATGGAATTTCGTTGGAATTCCGATGTGAATTTGGTCGGACAAAGGTCCGATCGTGTGTACGGGGCATTAGTGAGGGTTATAACCCCTGTCAGTTTTTTATATCTGTGTCCCATTGATTTCCCTTCACTTCTTGTGACATGACCAAAACAAGAAGTGAGAAGAAAATCTTCCAAAGTGAAGGAATCCCTGATTTTCACCAGGTTCACCAGAGCTAGTGTCACAATTGGAAGATTTTCCTGCAATTAATGTTCTGGGGACAAATGATAAACATGACAAATAAAGAAGGTGAACCTCCACAATGGGGGCACAGATAGCAATAAAAACCTGACAGGTCTGCCCTCCCCCCCCCCCACTCTATCCAAATCTAGAAAACAATTTTATCTTTAGTTATAGAGCTTGTAATCTATTTTTCATTTTGTTTCTTACTGTGTTATATTGTCTTTAATCACTGCCACAACAGTCACAATGTTGTTCTCATCATCACACCAGATACAATGCCCCGATCACTGCTACACCAGTCCCAGTGTCCCTGATTACCTCCACACCAATCTCAGTGTTCCTAAACACTGCCACAGCAGCCATAGTGTCCCTATAAGGAATTGTTCACACGTGCAATGCTCTCTGAAGAGCCATCCATGTTTGAATGGCTCTTCAGAAAACATCTGACAGACAGTGAGAAAAAGTTGTATCACCTCTTCACCACCTGTTTAAACTCCCTCCTTCAGAACAGACCCCCCCACCGAGTACATACCCCCTCCCTCAGTAAAGACCCCCCCACCAAGTACAGACCTTCTCCCTCAGTACAGACCCCCCACTAAGTACAGAGCCCCTCCCTCAGTATAGATCTCCCCCCTCAGTATAGACCCCTCCATCAGTGCAGACCCCCCATCAGTACAGACACCCCCACCTAAGTGCAGACACCCCCACTCAAGTGCCGACCCCCCCATCAGTATAGACACCCCCCACCTCAGTGCAGATCCCCATCAGTACAGACCCCCACCTCAATGCAAACCCCTTCTCAGTGCAGACCCCACTCAGTACAGACTTCTTCCTTTGTTACGCATCCCCCTCAGTGCAGACCCCTCTCAGTACAGACAACCCCCAGCAGTGCAGTCCTCCCTCAGTACAGACACCCCGTTAGTGCAGACCCCCCAGCATTACAGACCCCCCCAGCATTACAGACCCCCCTCAGTACAGACACCCCCCTAGTACAGACCCCCCAGCATTACAGACCCCCCTCAGAACATACCCCCCCCAGCATTACAGACCCCCTTAGTACAGACACCCCCCAGTGAAGACCCCCCAGCATTACAGACCCCCCTCAGTACAGACCCCCCAGCAGTATAGACGCCCCCCTACATAACTCAGAAGAGCACTGACAGATACTCACACTGTGTGTCCCTCAAGTGCAGGCTCCTCCTCCTCTGTGGATGTAAACAGACCCCCACAACCACTGGGCAAGGGTTGTGGGGATGAGGCCCTTGTCCCCATCAACATGGGTACATGGTGCTTTGAGGGGTCACAGACCCCCAAAGCATCCTCCCAATGTTGAGGGCATGTGGCCTGGTATGGTTCAGGAGGGGGGCGCTCTCTCGTCCCCCCTCTTTTCCTGCAGCCTGCCAGGTTACGTGCTCGGATATAGGGTCTGGTGTGGATTTTTGGGGGGAACTCCACATCATTTTTTTTTTTAATTTGGGGTGAAGTTCCCCTTAATATCCATACAAGACCTGAAGGGCCTGCTAATTGAATTACCAGGCCCTTTTTTTTTAATGAATGACTTTTCTCAGTATTGCCGGGAGCCGACAACTCATTATAGCCACGAGTGATTTTAAATTACTTTTTTTCCTTCAGAAATTACACTTTGTGCAGGGACAGTTCTAAGCATGGGAAACAATCGCTACTTCACAGGCATACTATACACCCCCCAGGTACAACATTTAAAGGAATATTTCACTTTTATTGTTTCACTTTAAGCATTGATAAAATCACTGCTTCCCAAAAAACGTCAGTTTTTAAAACTTTTTTTGCATTGATACATGTCCCCTGGGGTAGGACCCAGGTCCCCAAACACTTTTAGGACAATAACTTGCATATTAGCCTTTAAAATTTGCACTTTAGATTTCAAATGTTCGAGTCCCATAGACTTTATCAGGGTTCTAAAGTTCACACAAACTTTTGGTCTGTTTGCAGGTTCTGGTGCGAACCGAACAGGAGGGGGGGGGGTTCGGCCTCATCCCTAACTTTGTGTAAACATTTCATTTTATTTCCAAACTTTCCACAAATTTGTGGTAAAAAAATGAAGTTTTTAAAAAAAATCCTCTTAAAAAGTACATTGGGGTGCTTGCTCTCCAAAATGTGTTCATTTTGTGGGTGTTTCCATTGTCTGGTGCTCCAGAGCCTCAAAAATGTGATAGGTAGGAAATTAGACTTGTGATTTATGTCTAAGGTGCTCCTTGGACTTTGAACCCTTCTATGTGGCTAGACTGTTAAAAGAGTCTCAAACATGTTGTATCGTCATACTCAGAAGGAGTAGCAGAATGTATTTTGGGGTGTAATTCTAAGTATACCTATTATATGTGTTAGAAATATCCTATTAATTGAAAATTTTGTGTAAAAAAATAATACATTTTAATTAGCATTTTCAAAAAACTTGATAAAACTTAAAAAAGTGATATTTTCAAAAGACTCATTATGCCTTTCAGAAAATAAATTGGAGAGTTTTCTTTTCAAAATGGGGTAATTTCGGTGAGTGTTTCTACTGTCCTGGGCATCGTAAATGTGATAGGTAATAAGGAAATTAGATGTGTATGTTATGCCCCTGGAATGACTGAAGGTGCTCCTTGTATTTTGAGCCTCTCTCTGTATCTAGACTGCAAAAAAAATCTCACACATATGGTATCTCCATACTTAGGAGGAGTAGCAGAATGTGTTTTTTGTGGTTTAATTGTAAGTATGCCTATGCTGTGTGTGAGAAATAACCTGGTAAAATGGCAACTTTGTGAAAACAAATCATTTAATTTCTTCAAAACATTTGTGGAAAAAATGACAACTTCAAAAAACTTACCATGTCTCTTACCATAGTTTGAAAAACCTATAACTTTCATAGACTACATAATATACACTGATTGGGTTTTTTTGTATCAAGGAAATGCAGTAGGATATATTTGGTCTTAAATGTATGTAGATAGATTATTTATTTGCAAAGTGTTATAATAATAACACAGAACACAGTTTTTGAATTGTTGGTCTTTTTTTGTTTATATAGCATAATCTGAAAAAACCCAGCAGTGATTGAATACCACTAAAAGAAATCTCTATTTGTCCCAAAAATTATAAAAAATTGGATAATTTAAAAGTAGTATTATTTGACCACTGATGTTTCAAAAAGTGATAGTGTACAGAAGTCTGCCAGGTTTTACTGCTGTATGTGCATGTTTTGGTTATAGTTCCAACAGCTACAGTGACTAAAATGAATAATATGAACAAAATAACTACGCATTTCCTTTAAAGCAGATCTTACACCAAACGTGAAAAGACTGTTACTATGCTCTCTCTCCTTCATGCCTAAATAAATTATTAAAAAAAAATCCTTAGGGACAAAATGCCTTCAACTCTAGGTAAGGATGATGCCGAGCACTAACAGCGAAATTTTTGGAAGTAGTGAGTAGCCAAAATCTCACAAAAACATGCCCATGCACTAAGAGTTAACAATTAGACCATGCTTGTAGTGCAAGGTCTGTTTACAATGTCAGTTTGCTGTTAGCAATTATCACCTTCCATAGGAAGATTTTTTAGTAATGACTCTTAGTAAATAATTTTGCAAGTAATTTTTGATAAAATTATGTAAAACAATATAAAATTATGAACGACGATAAAAAAATGATGTTTGGTTTTGAACACAAATATTTTTACATGTCATTTACACCATTTCCAAATCTAACACAAACAGTGATAACTACTGCAGAATTTGTTCAAGGCAGAATGTGGTTTCTGTTGCCACCTAAAGAAGGGGAATTTCAATCTCGCAAAGCACACTGGCAACTAGCCTCTAGCAAAAAAAAAAAAAAAAGGATTTAATATTAAAAATGTAATTTGTGTTCGGGTAAGCATGGGCAACATCTGAATCCTGGTGACATGTGTCCTACAGCTTCTTTACAGCCTACAGTATTTTTCATAGGGCATATTTTTTTATTTTTGCTGGGTGCAATATACCGTACTTTTTTCACAGTCTATCTCTGTTTACATGCACTCCACTGATAACAGGTTACATGTGTTTTTTTCCCAGAACTTTGTTCCTAATTTTTTCTAGCTACTACTGTCAACAACAGGGACAGGCTGCGTGTGTTTTCACAAGGAATATTTGTTGCTGGCAGCATTTTTAGCAGGCCCTTTTCAAGGCCCTTTTCCAAATAATACTATTATTTTAAAGTATATACTGTTTAAGATTTCAGTGGTTTGGGTTGCATCTATTTTAACCCCTTAATGGCAAAGGGTAAAACTATTTATAACACCTAAACACAATTTTGCAACTTGACATGTTAGTAAAACTGTACATGTTATCACAACTACTTAGTGTATACAGGTGGAATAAACCTTGGGGTTTGTTCCAAGATAAATTGGGCTTTTATTTGGTGGTAAATGGTAGTGGATATATCCCAATGTTGTTTTTATTATCAAAGGAAAACAAGCCCAAAATGGTAAAAAATATTATTCTTTTAAAATTTGGCTGTATATTTCTTGCCATTGCCATAACCTATCACCAAAGAACAACCCAAAATAAATTCCATTGCTCCTGATGGTCACAGCTCTATCACATATGTGTATGTTATTTGTTGTTTATACCTGTACTAAGGCCCAGCAACAATGATGCACATTGACCTTTGACCTTGACTTTGACCAATCTTTAACCAAGACACTGACCTGGATCAAGCCCGGATCAAGCTATTTTTTCTTTCTTTTTTTTTCACACACTTTTGTTTGTTTACATTTTCTTCTCTAGCAAGGAGAAAAGGGTAAAATGTATATTTCCATTTAAAAGGGAAAAATGCAGATAGGGTTGGATTGTACAGTGTATAACCACAGTTATAAAAATCACAGACTATCACAGTGATTAGGTGATCGGGAACTGGACACAGCTGATCACACGGGTAAAGAGCCGTGTCATTGTCTCCCCCCACCAATTGTCTGTATGGTGGGTGGGAGGTGGCTAAAGACAAATATTTTTCTACAACAACTGAATGATAGCTAGATCTTCAATTGTCACCATCTTGGCTACTTTTTTAATAATTGGGGTATTTACCTTTTTTTTGCATCCTTTGACAGAAGAAAAAAAATGTGCACCTAAACCCCTCATACTTCATCGCTTACATTCATGGCACCTTGTTATCTTCAGAGATAAAATACACTTTGGGCTTACACTGGTTAGGCCTACTATCCCTGAATTTTCTTTGATTTAAACTGTCCTGCAACGGGCCAATTTGACACTGCTGCATCCTCTGTGATTTGAGCAGGTCCGGGCATGGGGATTGTTTGTCTCCTTCTGAGAGCTGCTTAGATCTAGTGAACTGAATACCAGTGCACTAGTTGTTGTAGACAAGTACAGCATTAAGTATTATGAAGACAAGCGTTATTTGTTTTGTAATACCTCCAGCTCACAATAGGAGGGTAGGCCCTTTAAGGAACCTATCCCTCTAAAGATTCCTATTCGGGAACAGAGAAGGAAATCAAGTACAGTACCCTGTGGAAGTGAACACCAAATTTTAGGTCTAATTCTTAAGGTGACCAATTTCACTTATTGGTGGAGCACTGTTGTAAAGTGGAGGATCAAGTGTGGCACTTATCTCTGGGTTGGGCACTTATACAAGCAGGGCTGTTTTTTCATGACTTGGACTTTTGGATTGACAGCACTAGGATTGTGGACTTACAATGCATGTTTTAATATTATAAACTTAATTTATTCTGCAGGTGGAAATATTTTTTTCTTTAGCACTGGTATTTTAGATTTGAACTGGATAGTAATGTTTGGTCATTTATTCTTATTTGTTTCTAACCTGTTTTTTAATGAATGATGATGGCTAGTTGGTAAAGATGTTTAAGGGTAGCGCTACACTGTTTAAAATATTATTTGTGTTTGTGGCAACACTTGTGGGTGTTTAGCAGCACTCAAAATTATATTATTTTATTATAGTCTCTTGATTATTTAACAACAGAGATTGAATTCACATTACAACTTTGCATAACACCTTCTTCACTTGTTTTTCACTATATTGAGCTATTGGTAGTTTGGTAGTGCAGACGTTTTTTATTCACACACTACCTTGTAGAAAAACCACTGACTGTAGAAAAACTTTTTTTGCAGTAGGAAAATCATGTATGAGAGGGGGTTGTTGGGGATGGCAATGTGGAAAGTGAAGAATGAGCAGGATAAGGAGTGTGGGCCTTTTGCTGACTCTTTGCCACTTTGAGGAGCTACTCTCACTGAGTTCTGCGGTGCATATTCCCATATTTCCTCATACATGTGGTGCACAAGTGGCTGGTATTTTTACTATAGCTAATAAAATGTAGGCAGAGATTGCAGCCCACAATGGTGATGTTAGCAGCAGATACATTAAAAAGTCCCACACTACAGATCCCTATTTGCTGCCTAATCAAGTATTCTCATACTGTCCTGTCGCTATCCAAATTCCTACCAAATACCTGTGTAACGGTCACCACCGTTTACGATTTCCCATTCCATCGCCCTACTACAGCTTATCCGACAGTCCGACAGACATCAGACACGACCCTATCCATCCCATTCCCCGGAATAACGAGACTCTGTTACTGGTTTCAAAATGTATGAAAGAATCAATGCTTTAATGGTTAGCTCTCTTATATACAGTACAGGCATGTTACAGTAATCAAAGGAACAAAGACACACTCCACCCACACATCACACAATGGGGGGCTAACGAGTCCACAATACATATCCCTCAGACTTTTAGATAATGACATTCAGGTGAGTTAATTACTACTCATTATCCAGACAGCCTGTCTCCGCATACAGCTTGACAAGTACATTCCACACACAAAACAGTGTTATTAGCATACATAATGAAAGGTCTTAGGAGCAGACCTAATTAGCACAATGGACACAAAACAGTATTAGCATCACACAATGGAATGTCTAGGAGCAGACGCAATTAACACCTCAAAAGCATGTGTCCCCACATTGATTGAAAACACTCCATTTGGAGTCAGACTTTAACAACTTGTAATATTCCAAGATATCCTGCAAAACATGAATTATCATTTATCAGTCACCCTTTGCCCAAAAGGGGCACAGGGTGACCCTAGACTCAAGAGTCATTAGTGACGCTGGCACAGGAGTACACCCCATCCTTCAAAAGTCTTTGGGTGTCATGGGTCATTCCGTTACAACCTGAAACCTATATTTTAAATATTTTCTAAATAATTGGGGATACAGCAGTGTCAGGAGGTTTGGGAAATGTGTGGTTCAGGTTTTAAAGTGTTTTTGTGCACTCTTTTTTTTTAAATCAAACTTCTAAGGCAATGCAGCGTGGTACTGCAAAAAAGAGACTCACAAACTAAACTTTTAAACTGCTTTACCACTGGCAAATCTTGTAGAAAGTTAAGGGCTTTAGCTTCATATTTTTTAAGAGTAAACTTACCTTTTTCAACTTTTAGATCTGTTGTGGCTACTACTTCCACCGTTCAATTCATGCCTATTGAATGTTGGAAGTAGCAGCCACAACAGATCTAAAATCTGGATTAAAAAAATCAGGTGTCACAGCCAAAGCTACCTAAAAAACTACTTTAAAAATTTTTTTTTTTTAAAAGTTGAAATTCAGTTAATCAAATTGGGGTGTTTCTGCTGTATTTAAGCAGAGCTAAATGTAAAACTTAAAACATCTATTACACATTCAAAATGTGGAGAGCCAGAATGGAGTCACTAATACTACATGGGGTATTTGTGAAAATCATAAAGCCTAAATATACCTCCCAAGCATATAATTTAAAGGATTGATGTTGTTTCCATGTTACCCTAGAAGTTGCATTAGAATGAAGACCCTCTTCACTGCTCAACTGTATTTTTTTACATTGTTGCTTTTAAATATGTCCCCCGTGGCAGTATCCAGCTCCCCATGGCCGTATTTGACAATCCATTGCATATTAACTATGAAAATGGGCAGAATTGATTACCTATCAGTATTCATTTCCCATAAGCTTCAATAAGGTTCCAATTTATGTTGACAAACCCTTCCATGGATTGAACCCAGGCACATTCGCTAATCCCTATTTTATATGTAATGAATCAATCTTGGTACTCCTTTCTTTTCATTCTTTCAATTTTCACCAATGGTCTCCTAGCAGGTAGAGGGCTTCTGTGGTTTAGGAGCAGCCTACTTGCTATACTCACACTTAAAGACCTAGCTTTTGTCCAAATGATCCTTAGATCCAATGCATCTACAGAATATCCCTCAGTTCATCAGGCTATTGTTTTTAGTATTGTCAATACTATATATTATTTTTGAGCTTAGTGGCAGTTTAGCAGTGACACAGATAAGACAAATCCAAGGTCTGCTGGCAGTGTGGCCTATATAATGGTACCTCATGTAAAGTAGGGATGAGCCGAACACAAACCCCCGTTCGGTTCGCACCAGAACCTTCGAACGGACCGAACTTTAGAACCCTATTGAAGTCTATGGGACTCAAACGTTCGAAATCAAAAGTGCTGATTTTAACCACTTAAGACCTGGACCAATATGCAGGTTAAGGACCTTGCCCCTTTTTGCGATTCGGCACTGCGTCGCTTTAACTGACAATTGCACGGTCGTGCGACGTGGCTCCCAAACAAAATTGGCGTCCTTTTTTTCCCACAAATAGAGCTTTCTTTTGGTGGTATTTGATCACCTCTGCGATTTTTATTTTTTGTGCTATAAACAAAAATAAAACAACAATTTTGAAAAAAATTCAATATTTTTTACTTTTTGCTATAATAAATATCCCCAAAAAAGATATAAAAAAATATTTTTTCCTCAGTTTAGGCTGATATGTATTCTTCTACCTATTTTTGGTAAAAAAATCGCAATAAGTGTTTAATGATTGGTTTGCGCAAAGTTTATAGCGTTTACAAAATAGGGGATAGTTTTATGGCATTTTTATTAATATTTTTTTTTTACTACTAATGGCGGCGATCAGCGATTTTTTTCATGATTGCGACATTATGGCGGACACATCGGACAATTTGGAAACATTTTTGGGACCATTGTCATTTTCACAGCAAAAGTGCTATAAAAATGCATTGACTACTGTGAAAATGACAATTTCAGTTTAGGAGTTAACCACTAGGGGGCACTGTAGGGGTTAAGTGTGACCTCATATGTGTTTCTAACTGTAGGGGGGCGGGGCTGGACGTGTGACATCATTGATCGTCTTTCCCTATATCAGGGAACAGACGATCAATGACACTGCCACTGTGAAGAACGACCCACAGCTGGGCTCTTAAAGGCAACAAACATGTACGTTCCTGTGCCCAGCCGTGCCATTCTGCCGACATATATGTGCAGGAGGTGGTCCTTAAGTGGTTAAAGGCTAATATGCAAGTAATTGCCGTAAAACAGGTTTGGGGACCCGGGTCTTGCCCCAGGGAACATGTATCAATGCAAAAAAAAGTTTTAAAAACTGACGTTTTTTCGGGAGCAGTGATTTTAATGATGCTTAAAGTGAAAAAAAAAATGAAAAATTATAGAGCATCAGTGGGCAGGAAACACCTCTTACAGAAGAGAATTTCCCTTCCTTGGGGTAGATTTCCTCTCACTTCCTGTGGTCTCCTTCCGTTTGCAATTAGGAGCCGTTTGTAAGTTGGATGTTTGAAAGTAGGGGCCTGCCGTATATACTCTGCAGAAATTTGGGCCCTAGGTGTTGGTGTTGCCACAACACTGTAAGCCCTCACATTTAGTCTTGGTGGGCGCTGGAATGCCCTGCTGTGAACTATTATATCAAGAATTGTAATTACATGCCATTGTTGAACAGTGGTAGAAAAATGGGACCTTTGGTGCTGGCGCTGGTGCCACAACACTATAAGTCCTCACAGTTACTCTTGGTGGGCGCAGGAATGGGCCCTGCTGTGAAATATTAGATCAAGAATTGAAATTACATGCCCCTGTTGAACAGGGGCAGAAAAATTGGGCCTTAGGCACTGGTTCCACAACACAGCAACCCCTCACAGATACTCTAGTTGGAGCGCACTAATGAGCCCCGCTGCAAAGTATTGCATCAAAAATTGTAATTGCAAGCTCCTGTTAAACAGGGGCAGAAAATTGGGTCTTAGGCACTGGTGCTGGTGCCACAACACTGCAACCCCTCACAGATACTCTAGTTGGAGCACAGGAATGAGCCCTGCTGCAAAGTTTTGCTTTTAAAAAATTTAATTACACGCCCCTGTTAAACAGGGGCAGAAAAATTAGGCCTTAGGCAATGGTGCTGGTGCCAAAACACTGCAACCCCTCACAGATACTCTAGTTGGAGCGCAGGAATAAGCCCTGCTGCAAAGTACTGCATAAAAAATTAGGCCTTAGCCACTGGTGGCGGTGCCCAGAACCAAAAATGTTCTTACAAGCTATCAGCATAATCATTGAGGAGGAAAAGGATAGTCACTCAGCATCAGCATAGGCAGTCTTGAAGGGATCTGACATTTCAAAAAAAAATATTCAGTTACATCAGCATCAGGTGCTTGGTAGCTGGTGGTGATTCAAGCCTAAATCATTTTTATGAAGCTCAGTCGATTAACCGAGTCGGTGGAGAGGCGCACCCTGTGATCGGTTACAAAGCCTCCAGCAGCACTGAATGTGCATTCCGAAAGAACACTGGATGCAGGACAGGCCAGTAGCTCAATTGCATACTGTGCAAGCTCTGGCCAGTGATCCATCCTCAAGACCCAGTAAGCCAGAGGATTTTCGGTGGGAAAGGTGTCCAAGTCTGATCTTGCCCCTAGGTATTCCCGCACCATGTAAAACAGACGCTGGCGATAGTTGCTGGAACCGGTTATACCTTGGGGCTGCGGACTAAAAAATTGTCTGAACGCATTGGTCAGACAGTGTCAGGGATGTCTAAAGCCTCGTACACACGGTCAGACATCAAACAAACATTCCCTTGGATTTTTGTCCAAAGGGAGTTGTCCGGTCACATCCATAGCATACACACACGCTCTGACTTTTTTGGCAACAAACACAAACGTAGTGATGTTTCAACGTACTGACAAGAGTTCAATTCTCCGGCGTCACCCTTTGGGCTCCTTCTGCTAATCGAGAGTTAGTAGAGGTTTTGTCTGTGTGCATTCGCGTCAAACAGACATACATAAAAAGGTCAAACAGACATGTTGCGCAATCCTGCGAGAGAGCGTGCTGTTTATGGGCAGGGAGTTATGGCTATAGCTCAAGCCCGGTCCAGATCCAAGAGTAGGAGGAGGACTGTTTGGACCAAAAATTGGTTGCTTCATCGGGACCAATTTTCCTATATGCCATTGCTCAGGGAGCTGCAGGAGAATAATCCAAATGATTTTCGTAACTATCTGCGGATGACGGATTCCTGCTTCCAGCATCTTTTAAACTTGCTGTCCCCGTATATCAGCAAGCAGGACACCTGTATGAGGCCTGCTATTTATGCAGAGCAAAGGCTCATAGCCACTTTGCGATACTTGGCCACTGGGAGAAGCCTCCAGGGCATTAAGTTTACGACTGGGATCTCTCCCCAGGCTCTGGGAGTCATAATTCCTGACACTTACTGTGCTATTATTCAAGTCCTACAGAAGGACTATGTTCGAGTAAGTTATTTTCTTTAATATCACATTCTATCCACTTCATGTTTTATAATTCCCATTATTGTAATTTGCTGTGAATGTTTTTTTTTTGCATTCTGAATATTTTTCTTGGCCTACATGCATATTTGCCTTCACTTACCTCCCCAGCATGCTACCCTGGGCACATCCACACCTAGCATATTAAAACATATTTTCTTTTTTTCCGCTTCCCTTAACAACCCTTATAAACTGTGTCACATTTGTATTGTTGTCCTCAAATTCATGCAGAGTGCAAGAGATCCTTTTTTGGGGTGCACAAACTCTTTAGTAACCCTCCCCTTCCCAAAATGCTTAATCATCTGATACAACTACTCTATTTGCTGACCTAGCAAAACATATATGCAGTATACCTCTTTTGTTGTTTTTATATTTCTGCTATTTTTGGAAATGTTAAATTATGCATGTTTAAATGTTATTTTTTTATATATATTATGTCACTTCTTATCTGCCCACTGGGCTGCCAATCTAAAAAAAAAAGGAAGTGGCTTGCAAAATGATCCTTCATTTGTTCCCCATTTTGGTCACATGGAAGTGGAGAGGGTTATTACCACTCCCCAAACTTTACCCATTCAACCTCATCTCCCTAAAATTATTGTAATGTGCCACCAGAGGGAGTGAGGAAGCATATAAGTAGAACATTTCAAATTTTTGGTCAACATACTGCTTTAAATGTTATATTGTTATCTTGCCCCTAGAATGTATGTGTCAAAATTGCTTGCAATTGTATGTGCTCAAGTAGTAACTATTTTTTCTTTGCTTGACTCCCCAGTTTCCTTCCAACCCTGAGCAATGTCAGGATGTTGCGGCCCAGTTTGCCAATCAGTGGAATTTTCTCAACTGTGGGGGTGCCATTGATGGCAAACATGTCAGGATTGTTCCTCCACCGGAATATGGCTCTTATTATTTTAATTACAATAGCTTTTACAGCATAGTTCTGCTTGCTATAGTTTCAGCGAACTATGATTTTCTGTATGTGAATGTCGGTATGAATGGTCGCCATTCTAATGGAGGTGTCATGACACGTACCGAGTTCTCCCGGCGTCTCACGAATGGCACCTTACGTTTGCCACCTGCGCAGGACAACTAGGAGGGCCTCAACTTCGTCTTTGTGGCAGATGAGGCCTTTGCTCTTGGGGAACATCTGTTGAAGCCCTTTCCGATGAGGAACCTCACCCCTGAGCAACGTATCTTTAACTAAAGACTCTCACGTGCCAGAAGGGTGGTCGAAAACGCCTTTGGCATTTTATATAGTAGTTTTCGCCTTTTTCTTACTGCCATTAACTTGGCTGAATACAAACTGAACCATGTGGTGTTGTGCTGCTGCGTTCTCCACAATTATTTACAGAGGAATGCTGCCAACTACATCGGCTCCGGGCATACTGATGACCCCTCAGGTGGACGGCCAGCTGAAGAGGCAGTGATTCCAACCCTGCAAATTGCTCGACCTGCTGTCTCCTCCCAGAATTCCCATCTTGCGCGTGAGCAGTATATGGAGTACTTTGTGGGTAGAGGGGCAGTGCCTTGGCAGCAAAAAGATTCTGGACCTACTGTTGTCTGTGTTTATTATTCTTTTATTAAATGTCATTCTAATCATATTTGTCATTTTATCAACTTTTGCTAACCAAGCAGATGTGCAAATTTCCCTTTCAAATCTTGCATTGAGCTATGTAGAGTATTATTATGTGTTCTGGCTCTGCTACACACCTTTTCCAATACACTGTCAATGTAACTACACCAAATTAGCAAATATACTGGTAGTAGTGATCATATAAATAAGAAGCAACACATTTTTGGAATCAAAAATAATGTTTACTTCCAGCACAATCAAATGTGCATTTTTTCTTGTTTTAGAAAAATAAAAACATCGTTATTTATCTATGAACATTTAGATTTTTCTTATTTTCTCTTACACATCGCCAATTCTTTAAAACCAGAAATCCCCAAAAATTTACCTTAAAACGCCATATGAGACATTATTCAAGACTATTCTCAACTTGGGAATATCTTGCCTTCCTCAGGTGGTATGAGCTCACAACTTTCCTTGTCAAATGTAGAAGAGGCCTAAATCTAAAATTTCCCTTATGATATCCTGCCTAAAATGTGTGTACCTTCAAAACCATAATTACTATAAACAAAATTTTTCTTTACGATTGTTAAATCCACTTTGCACTGCAATTGCATTTGGAGGTGCATTCACTGTATATCTGAGGGGGGCAAATAGTATACCAAACAAACATTTTTGAATCATGCCCATGATTGGATGTTACAATCAGCAGAGCTTGCCCCTCACTTTGGCTAAATAATGTTCAGCGCCTGCACTTCCAAGTGCACTTTCATTGTACTTGTAGTGCACATTTTGAATGATGTCTGGAAAAAAACACCCACTGTGTGTTGTTATGGAATATTAAATCTCCATGTAGGCAAAAATTCTACAAAATTTTACAAAAAGTGATCATGAGGGAAATTGAAGGTTTGTGTCCTCATTTCTGTGTTTCTTCACATTTTGTCTTTGAATAGACAAACAAAAAATTATTAGCCCAAAATGTAAATGTAGGACCAGATGCAGTTCCGTTCAGTTTGGTGTGCATTTTTGTGTGCGTCAAAAATGCATGCACAGTGTTTTCCATGTATTCCAATGGTTCTAGTTGGCTCTAGTTCACATCATGCAGTCAGTTTCTGCACCGGAATCTGACTACATGGTGTGAACTAGAGCCAACTAGAACCATTATAGAATACATGCAAAACACTGTGCATGCATTTTTGACACACACAAAAATGCACGCCAAACTGAACGGAACTGCGTTTGTTGTGAACTTGCCCTTAGGACAGTGTTTCTCAACTCTCCTTTTCCAGGTGCATTACCAGGGTCCTATTTTCTCTAGTTTCCACTTTTGCCATAGGTGCATTGTTCATTTTTGTATGTGCAAAATTTACGTTATTAGGTTTATACTGCCTACAATAAAGAAAAACGGACATGGTCAAGCACCAAGAGAAGGGGAGTGAAGAAACACTGACTTGAGACACTTAAAAAACACATATTGTAATTATTGTAAAATTGTCATGTGATTTGAGAGGTAAAATCACAGGAAAAGTCACATCATATGAAATCGCAGTATTTCAAAGGAAGTAGTGCGATTTGTAAAAAACATAAATCAGAGCCTGTGCTTCAAAGTATAGTTACATACAGTTCCAAAAACAAAAACAAAGACAGGAGGTAACAATTGAAAAAAAACGTACGCACAAAATGTGTTAACATTTTCCTAACAGGTCGTAATATTCCCATATTCATCTCTGAACACCAGTGGCAGCCTCCTTTAGTTTTTCAAGCTCTGTCATTGCCTGCAGCATATCAGCACTGATCCAACCAATAGTGCATCCTGGTAGTTGGTGGCCTTGGAAGAAGATAAGAAATTAAAATGGGAATGATGGTCAAGTGGCTGAGGCAACAAAAAGATGGGCACATTATTATTCACGGCTAGTTTTGGAAAATACTTACCTAAACCTAGAAAGTCAATTCTTGGTTGCAACCTGCTTGCTCTTTATACATCTACACTACTAGGAATGTACACACTACAGATACTCTGGAAATATAGGGCCAGGTGCCAACTCTTCCTTCTACATGCTAAAATGTTCAATGCACTACATAATCTGCTCCTGTGTTGTGTGCGTGTTTGGTTTGGACATCTAATCAGTAGACATGTCTAGAATTTTGAAGCCAGATGTCAAAAATACTTACTGGAGCAAACAACAGGCTCCAAAGTATCATCTTCTATTTGATGAACTCCTCCACCCTCTGCATGTCTGGTGTCTGGGGATGTGCTGCCCACTCTTTGCTGGGTCCAGTGCTCTGATCACACTCCTCCAAATGTTGGTGTTGATCACACTCACAATCCTCTAAAAATAAACAATACAACATCCATAAAGCCCCCCCAAAATTGAAATATTTTCCAAGAATCCCTTTTGCTGTTTTTTAATTGGACCAACCTTTCCCTGGTGACAAAGTTTGCTCCACACTAGTGCACTACACTATGCATTATTGAAATTGTAAATATGCATTGTAACAGGAAGATGATGTCATTTAAAATGTGAGAAAAAATGTCTATATGGCCACATTGAACTACTCATGCAGATGACACCCATCACTCTCTTCTATGGGATAGGGGATATATGATGAGCATTCTAGCAGGCGTGACTCTGTGTAACTCTGATCCCCAGGGCCTCTTCTCTACCCATGTCTACCCTGGAAATGCATCATTAATGGGCAGTGATGAGCCACACAGCTAACATAAAGTGTAATGTACCCCTTAAGTTACGCCCTGAGCCAATGGCCTTTATCCTACCTAGAAACACCCCTGTCAGAGGCTAATTTTGATTTTTGCTAGTTGTGACTTACGTTTTGGGGGTGATGCTGGCCCTGTTGTCTCCCCTGTTGGGGCCCGGCCAAGGGAAGCCTCCCTTTGTCCCCTGTGGTGTCTTGTCTGGTGTCTTTCTCTGTGCCTTTGTCCTGTGGAAATCATTACATACAGTATATTAACCCCTTCCATACAGGGCATTTTCACCCCCTTCCTGCCCAGACTAATTTTTAGTTTTCAGTGCTGCACTTTGAATGACAATTACGCTATCATGCAACACTGTACCCAAATTAAATCTTTATGTTTTTTTTCCCCCACAAATAGAGCTTTCATTTGGTGGCATTTGATTACCTCTGCGGTTTTTATTTTTTGCACTATTAACAAAAGAAGAGCGATTTTTTTTTTTTTTTAAAACACAATATTTTTTACTTTTTTATTTGATAAATATCACAATTTAAAAAAAAAATCTTCTACATATTTTTGTAAAAAAAATCGCAATAATCGTATATTGATTGGTTTGCGCAAAAGTTATAGCGTCTACAAAATAGGTGATAGATTTATGGCATTTTTTTTTTTTACTAGTAATGGCGGCAATCTGCAAAAAAAAAATTTATTGTGACTGTGACATTGCAGCGTACACATCGGAGACTTTTGACATGTTTTTGGGACCATTCACATTTATACAGCGATTAGTGCTATAATATGCACAGATTACTGTGTAAATGTGACTGGCAGGGAAGGGGTTAACACTGGGGGGCACTGAAGGGGTTAAAATGTTCCCTAAAGTGTGTTCTAACTGTAGGGGGGAGGGGACTCACAAGGGGAGGAGACCAATATGTGTTCCTCTGTTCTGGGAACACAGCATCAATCTTCTCACCTCTGACAGGAGGTGGATCTGGGTGTATACACACCCAGATCCACACTCCTGCCGTGATCACCGGCAATCGCCGGTGCCCGGGGGCAATTTCTGCCGCCGGGCACGTGCGCCGGGTCATGAGCAGTGCCGGGAGCAAAGGACGTCATATGACGTCCACCTGGATCGAGGGAGGGTTCCTGCCGGCGTCATTTCACAATGGCCCGGTAAGGAAGGGGTTCATTATTACACAAAAGAAGCCTAGCCAGAAAGAACAAGTTTAAGAATTCAGATCTGCATTAAAACTTTAATCAACTTCTTCTTTAGCCCCCCCCCCCCAAGAAATAAGCACAAAAAACTTTGATCCATCTATAATGTACAGACACCTAATTATATCATTAAATGTGCTTATTTTTTTTTTATAATGGTGCGGTGAATGGAGTCCAAATTTTCTTGCTCTCTGTGTTTCAAATCTGACCATCGTTTGCGAATTTGATCTTTTGTTCGTTTGACCCCATATTCTCATTCCAATACCGCAAGGACCTTCTCAAGAACCCAGTCTTTATGGCTGTTGGGCCTATCATAGTTCTCCATTTTGCAGTCGTAATCATATTTTTCAAAAATGCGCACCATCTCCACCATCTCCCCCTTGCTCATCGGGGTGGTCTTGTGTTTTCGATAATCTCCACCACTGCGGGGCCTGTTCGTTTTTGTTAATTCCACCATCATGTTCTCCCTCACGCATGTTCCGCCTTGTATGTCACATGAAGAATAAATAATGTGGTCACGCCACAGCGTCATGACACACGGAGATCGGAGTTTCACACATGCGCAGGCTATAAAAATCAATAACAAGCGGTCGATGTACCGGACGCATGAACAAAGCCATCGTTGCGAATCAAAGTCAAGCCGAAGGGATACGCGAAAATAAGGTAGGTGACTACATTGTGACACTAGTGGTTACTGCAATATTCGGCTTAGATCAAGACATATATTGTAAGCAGGTTATGAGCTAGAAGAAGGCCATTATTGTTTGAATTGTATCCTTTATTGCAGACATCTGCTAAACTTGAGCCCAAAATGAAGGGGGGGAAACTGAATACACACGATTTCATCACTGCTTTTATCGAGCAATACAGATCACACACCTGTCTGTGACAGGTCAACCAGAAGAACTATTCAAATAAAAATAAAAGGCAGGCAGCAATTGATCAACTGGGAAGAAGGATGACCACTCAGATAGACCAAAGAACTCTCTCACCAAATCCAAAAACCTTGGTGCCGGCAATGCAATGACATGCAAAAATTGATGAGGAAGACTAGGACAGCCGCACTCCAGAAAAATGTTTATTTTTAATAAAAATTGGTCACAAAACTGACATGTCACAGCAGAAATTAGAAAAAACAGCTGACATGTTTCACACTGTCCTACAGTGCTTAATAATCATCATCGTGTTCTAATTTCTGCTGTGACATGTCAGTTTTGTGACCAATTTTTAATAAAAAGGAACGTTTTTCTGGAGTGCGGCTGTCCTAGTCTTCCTCATCAAGTTTTGCAAGCAATTGATCAACTGGTGGAATTTACGAAGACTGTGTACCCCAGGGAAACCGAAAATATAATAAAGACCAAAATTGGGAGCCTGAGGAGCGTGTTTATCAGGGAGATCAAGAAGATGGAGGCATATAAAAGATTGGGAGCAGCAGCAGAAGACGTTTATGTGCCCAAGCTGTGGTACTTCACCAGCCTGCTATTTTTGAAGGACCAAACTGTGCCACGCAAACATCTCTCCACACTACCCTCCACATCAGCAGAGGCCACTGATACTGAGGCAGATCCTACACAGGGTGAAGAGGAGGAGGAGCTCAGCTTGACCCAGGTATAGCATTCTAGAATATATTGTCATTCAAATATACAATGATGTTAATGTGTTGTTATGATTGCTCCAAAATTAGAACATAAACAACGTGAGTTGCATATCAAATAGACAGTAGTGAAATAAAATTGGACAAAAATGAGAAATGCTGGAGCCATAATGATAGGCTTTGCTTTTTGGACATTCAAGTTGGAAAAGTAATGAGCTGAAAAGTGTTTGGGATTGATGGCACCAAAACTAAAATGATGCTCCTTTTTCACACACAGGAACTTGGCAGCCAAGAAGAGGCCGGGCCCAGCAGCCAGTCAACTCAATGCCGAATCCCTACCCTGCGCCCTCCTAGAAAAAGGGCCAGGAAGAGCCACCACCTGGATGAGGCCACAGCTGAGTTCCTTACTAGGGCCAAATCTGTCATCACCACAGCACCCGATAGTGCTGAAGGCTTTGGCTGTTTCACAGCCAATAAGCTCAGTGAGATTGATGCAGATCAAAGGGAGCTATGTGAGGGGATCATCATCCAGCTCCTGAGCAAGGCCAGGAAACGTGAGCTAACCCCTAAATTCCATGTGTGTGATTTGGACCACACACCTCCACCTCCTCAACAACAAGCCTACCCACCCCAGCCAACCTATCAACCCCAGCCAACCTACCCACACCAGCCAACCTACCCACCCCAGACAACCTACCCACACCTGCCAACCTACCCACCCCAGCCAGCCCACCACCCACCCCAGCAAGCAAACCCACCCCAGCAGCATGGGGGTCAGTGGCCAACTCGGACCCAGGATTTTAGGGGCTACTAATTTTTGATTGAAGTTTATGGCCCAGATTCACAAAGCACTTACGCCGACATATAACAAGTTACGCCGACGTAAGTGCAAATGTGCGCCGTCGTATCTGTGCACCAGACCCACGAACAGTTATGCACCTAAAAACAGGCTACACCCTGCCGACAGAACTTGCTTACGCCGGTGTAGGGTGGGCGCACATTTAGGCTGGGCGCATGGTGCCGCTCCCATTGATTAGCCATTCAAGCATGCAAATGAGGGAAATAGAGCAATTCACGAACCTGCATGTGCCCGGCGCATGCTACGTGAGATGCGCGTAAGTTGTACGTCCGGCGTAAAGTTATTCCCCATAAAGGAGGTGCAACCCAGCAACAGACATGCTCAGGTCTGCAAAAGGGAACACAAGCCGGCGTATTCTGCGTTGGACGTGTGTCTGGCTGGGCGTACGTTACGTTCACGGCGTACGCAGTGATCCGGCGTAGCTTAGGCAGTTGTGCCGCATTGGTTGTGAGCAGGTGCAGGGGTGTGCGCATGCGCAGTTCGTGATACGTACCTGTCTGGCGTTCGGCCCATCATTTGCATTAGGTCACGACTCATTTGCATGGGTCACGCCCTCTTCCACCTACATCGGCGTACGCCTTCGAAACCCTGGCGCATCGTTGGGAGCACTGGCTTGCTGAATTCAATTGTTGCCTCTCTGCACTGCGTTGGCGTAGCGTACGGTGGTTACTCTACGGCGGTGTAATGTGTGCCTTACTCTCTGTGAATCTGGGCCAATGTATTTTATTTATCTTTTCTTGGTTCTAGTTTTTGGTGGATGATTTGCAGTTTGGATTTAAAAATTCCCAGCTTGATGACAGAAAATATGTCTATTATTTGTTGGATTTTATTTAGGTTGGGAATGCCCAAGAAACAAAATGGCCTCAGCTGATGTGGATAGAAGTGTGGAGAGTGTTGTGCGTGGTTCAGTCTGGTATGACAAAAATAACAGCCTGTTGTAGTACCACAGACTGGGAACATATATGTCTTCTGCAGCTGCTCCCCATCTTTTGGAGTCCATAATCTTCTTGTGCTCCCTATATTTTACGTACTTCTCAGGTTCCCAATTTTTGAGCTTAAAACATAATTGATGTATGCCCTGGGGTACAGAGGCTTTGCCAATTCCACCAGTTGATCTATTGCTGCCTTCCTGTTGATTTTGATATGCCATTCGTTTTATTATTATTTTTTTAATAAAATGAAGATGATAAAAAATCTTTGATTATGTGTTGAAAAGCTAATGTCAGTTTGTGAGTCGGCAGGTACTTTGCTAAAATTAAAGGGACACAAATAGAGTAGTTGGTACTTTGAGCATAATAAATTAAGGGGATAATGGGGTTGTGCGAACTTGACCCACAAAATAATATAGAAATTTGTTTGATTCATATAACCAAAATACACTAATCCAAAGAAAAGACATTTGTTTTGACTCAGTATCACGTCAGTTTCACCAGCAAAGCAGCTTTTAGTATTATGACATTATAAAAAAGAAGAGAATGTGCGCTGCTTTTCTTGATTTCAGAACTTGCCGCGTCACGAATGTGCACTTTCAAATACGAATGCTAGTTTTCCCAGACAGAACGCTTCCGGCTGGTCTTTGCTTCTGAGCATGCGCATATGTACAAAATTCCGATTGCTTGCTGTACACACGGTCGGACTAGGCACCATCGGACTCCTGTTGACGTAAAGTTTGTCTGTTTGCAGACCGAACTTTTTGTCCGATGAAGCCCAAAAAAGTTTGTCCGATTGAGCGTACACACGATCGGACTAATTTGAAAACTTGCTGTTTTTGAAGTTTGTTGGCAAAAAGTCTGACCGTGTGTACGGGCCTTAACACAGGCATCCAACACAGGTTTAAACAGATTAGTGGGCTGCACTTAAGGAAACAGGCACAAAAGTAGGTGAGAAATATATATTTATTAAAGATAAAGGCACACGTGCAAACTAAACAACAGCAAAACAAACAAAGCATACAAGAAAAAACAGCAACCCTCAAAACACCTAATCTGAATAACTAATATATACAAAAACAAGAGCATCTATACATAATCAAGCAGGGATGAGAGACAAGGGGGAACAGGCAGCCAGATGGAGGAAGCAGCGGCAAGGGGAAGCTGGAATCGGGGGACAAGACTCAGGGACTGGGTACAAGGTACAGGAAACAGAGTCCAGGACAAGGCAGGAAGCAGATCAGGAATATATACAGGCAACAGATCAGGTCAGGCAGGAACAAGGCTAGCAGAGAGGATACTGAAGCCACAACACGGATCATGACAGACAGACACCTTCTCTACCGCTCCTTCTGTGACTGACCGAAGCCTCAGCAACACGTTGTCCAGGACACTCTCTCTCTCTGTCTCTCTCTGTCTTAACCACCGCAACACACTAACCAAGGCCGCCACTGAGGCGGCCTTATATAGTGTGGGGCGTGTACTAAACCCCCTAAACCATAATTGGTCAAAGCCACCCTGGCTTTGGCCAATTATGGCTCTCCATTTTTTGCACGCTGTGATTGGCCGAAGCATGTGGGTCATAGTGCATGCTTGGCCAATCATCAGCCAGCAATGCACTGCGATGCCGCAGTGAATTATGGGCCGTGACACGCCACTCTAATTTGGCGCGAACGGGCCATAATGTTCATAATTCGACGAACGGTCGAACATACGATGTTCGAGTCGAACATGAGTTACACTCGAACGCGAAGCTCATCCTTAAAGGGTCATTAAAGGAATTTTTTTTTTCCTTACTGCAGTCCTGTTTTCATGTCCTTGTTGTTCGTTTTTGCTATGATGTTGCTGTAATCCTTCTCTTTTCTGAACAGTCTGTTTCCTGATGAAAAAAGTCATGGGAGATTTCTCTCTGTGGCACTAATCAAGGGGGTGTGATTACTGTGTCTTAAACCCCTCAGAACCAATCACTTTTGTTTTACAAACCATCACTGCCCTCTATTGGCTATGTTTCTCTGTACTTCACAGAAGCATGAAAAAGCATGCATAAACGAAACTGAAACTACAGGTACATTATATGATAGATTTTTATCTATTTTTAATCATTTTTAAAAGGAATCAGTTAACTATTATGTCTCTATACCCTGTAAACAGTAATTTCAGCAACAAAAAAAAAAATTCCTTTACAACTCCTTTAATGTGGAGTATGAGGAAGGTCGACAACACAGTATGGATGACAAGGTAAAGAAAAATGTGATGTCTACAGTACAGTGGCTTAAAAGCAATGATAACCATTTAAAATTAGATGTGCCAGTGGTGACTGTGATACTGATAATATCAACAAAATTCCAGTAGACAGAAAAAGATGGTTCTATTATTCCAGATATGCTAGAAATACAGTATACTACACTGCATTTTGTTTCCAGGAATACAAGTGTATCATGCACGACCGTAGGCCTTCTTCAGTATTAAAGCACAATGCTGGAAAAACCTTTATGCAACACCGCTTACTATACTGTTATTGCTTTTATCCTGAATGTTTAACATTTTTGCTTAAATTTTTTTGGCGCTATATTTCCTAGTCATTCCTACATACTTCTTTGAAACAGTTTAAGAAAAACAATGCTCTGCTTTGAGAGCACCATCATTATTTCATACTCAGTGCTTGCAATAGTTTCACATCAAAACACGTCAAAATGTTTCATTATATTGCTGAAAGGACTGTAACTTTCTTGCTGACTAATGAAGACAGTAATCCTATAATTGTTGTGCGCACATTGGCACTTTAAAAGTCTAAATCAGCTGAACATTGTCCAAGAAATGCAAAGAAAATATTGAACCTGCATATCTTCTGATTCCATGTGCTTTGCATTCAAAAGAAAAAATAACAAAGTGAAAGTATTAAATCTGAGGAGTTGAATGTGCTATGGTTGACTAAGACTGATCAGTTCTTTAAATTTTGAATTTTATTGAATCAAAATGTAAAAGCGTTATGAACATCTTGTACAAATATATTTCCTCATAACAGAAAAAGGAACACACAATATAGACACATTTCAACTTCCATCCATTTTATGATGTCTAGTGTATGGTATACTTATAGATTATAAATTTGACTTTAACCCCTTCCTGCCCAGGCCAATTTTCAGATTTCAATGCTGTCGCACTTTGAATGACAGTTGCGTAGTCATGCAACACAGTTTTTTTCACACAAATAGAGCTTTCTTTTGATGGTATTTAATGAAATCCTGTGGTCAAAGCCAGTGATAGATCGCCGCAGGCCGACCTGTGAGACGCATTTCGGGAGGACATCATATGATGTGTGTCCACTCAGAATGACGAATGCCCCACCCAGCTGTCATTTGACAATAGGTTGGATGGGAAATGGTTAATCATTATCAGCACATATGTGTGACCATGAGGAATAAATATCAATGGGAATTAAAACTTTGTGGGAGAACTCTTACCGTATATACTCGAGTATAAGCCGACCTGAATATAAGCCGAGGCACCTAATTTTACCACAAAAAACTGGGAAACGTATTGACTTGAGTATAAGCCTAGGGTGTCCATCTGCATGCCTCACTGTGCCTCACTGTGCCCATGCCTCACTGTGCCCATGCCTCACTATGTCCATGCCTCACTGTGTCCATGCCTCACTGTGCCCATGCCTCACTGTGCCCATGACTAGACTGAAGATTAACATGGGACTGGGTCCCCAAATTCACCGGAGAAAGGACCATTTAACAAGGGAGTCTATGGAAGGAGTGCCCACCTTTGAACAATCGGTGCTCCCTGGCCGTAGGTCCCCCAGACAACAAACTTTGCACACTTGAAGAGGAATGTGTGCCAAGTTTGGGGTCCAGGGGACCTACGGCTGGCCAGTGCCAGGTCCCCAAAATCCAAGAGATCAGGCGCAAAAAGGTGACTCAAGTATAAGCCGAGGGGGGCATTTTCAGCACAAAAAATGTGCTGAAAAACTTGGCTTATACTCGAGTATATACGGTAATAAAAAACATAAGTATAGATTGCCCACCATAATTTCTACCTGGGTTAAATATCTACATTTTACTTCAATCCAAAAGACAAAATCTCAAGAATCTTAACATACATATGCATGCTAAATAAAATCTAAAAATACTATTATAAAAATGTAGAGAAAGTGCTTTTAAACAACATTCCACGTGAACCCCACCACTATTGTAAATTTCTCTGCAACTTGTTTTTTCTTGCAGGTGGCATCTTGGAAGGAACTCAAAGAGGTTTAAAGATATGTGAGGATACTGCAGTACCTGTTGCTTAAAACATATGTAACCCAGAAACAAAAATTTAATAAATTGCGGCTCACCGGTCCTTAAAGCGGGAGTTCACCCGAAAAAAAAAATGTAATTCTAATTACGGGAAGCAGAATCGGGTGTTTTGATTAAAATCAATGCAGTACTTACCTTTCTTGAGATAGATGTTCTCCTGCCGCTTCCGGGTATGGTCTTCGGGACTGGGCATTCCTATTTGATTGACAGCCTTCCGACGGTCGCATACAGCGCGTCACGAGTTGCCGACCGTAGGTGCGGCGCTATACGGCGCCTGCGCACCGACGTTCGGCTACTTTCGGAAACTGGTGACGGTCGGAAGTCTGTCAATCAAATAGGAACGGCCAGTCCCGCAGCCCATACCCGGAAGCGGCGGGAGAACATCTATCTCAAAAAAGGTAAGTACTGCATTGATTTTAATCAAAACAACCGATTCTGCTTCCCGTAATTAGGCCCAATCTACTGTTAAAAATGTATTTTTTGGGTGAACCTCCACTTTAAATATGATGACTGCTTTAGTTTTCTTTTTTCCATTACTTTTTACCTGCTGATGCTGCCAGTAAGTCTGTTATTTTTGAACTTCTTTTAACAGACCAAGCTGTCTAGCAAAAGTGACAGTTAGAGAGTTGAGACAAACCATTTAACACTGATGGGGTACTTACAATGGTTAGCTTTTTATCATTTATCTCAAACCTCTATCCCAAAAAAGAACAAAAAATGCTGTTGTAAATGCTTAACCACTTCACCACATTGGACTTTCGGTGGTTATACCGGGATGATGCCTGGTGTCACCTCAGTACCATTTTTTTTTTTTTTTTTTTTATCACTCAGCTCGTGGTCATTCCCCCCAGCTTCTCTACAAGAGAGAAGAGGAACGGTCATCAACAGCTAGAAGCACTACAATAAAGCAGCGCTACTAACTCACTTCGCGCTCAGGAATAACCACTATGACTCTTCATCGTGATTGGTGAGTTTGTACACTTTAGAGCACATTTCGACAGTCAAGAACTATAGAAATGATCCCTGAAAGTATAGTCTCAGTACCATTTTTGATAGCCGGCAGTTGGCTCTCTAGTAATAGCAATTGTCTCACCAGCTGCTCGATTGTTATTACAAGCAGTGGGAGGGGACATCCACCGCCCCCCACCTTCTGCTGCTCTCTTGGGCTCTCTCGCCCCACCGGGAGACACGAGGGACCAGCTGGTGCATCTGCCGGCTGGCCGGACAGCTGAACAAATCTAGGATCGGCTTTGATAGGCTGTTCGTAATAGTAACTCGCAAGCGATGACATGATATCACTTCCGGTCTACTCGGGAACTATCAGCGCCATTTTTTGAAAATCAAAAGCATTCAGAAACACTGATTTCGGTGTTTTAAAATAGTTTAAGTGCAGAGGAAGGATTTGGGGTCTTGTAGACCCCTGATCTCTCCATTAAGAGGACCTGTCACATCCCTTTTGCTGTCACAAGGATATTTACATTCGTTGTGACAGAAATAAAACAGCAATAAAAGTGATTAACAGCAACAGTGTAAAATAAAATGTATTTAAATGCCCCGTCCTTCCGTTCTTGTTTGCAAAGGCGAATGCACGCTTTGGTCCCACAATCCACACGTGTGAGGTATCACCACGAATGTCAGATCATGAGCAGTAATTCTAGCACCAGACCTCCGGTAAATCAAAATTGCTAACCTGTAAGCCTAAAGGCATTTAAAGCGTCACCTATGGAAAGTAAAATGTAAATCGTTTGTTGCCGTTGCGCGGCCGTACACAATTTTAAAGCATGGTGTGTTTGTTATCTTTTAATTTGGCGTAATTTCATCTTTTATATTTTACAAAAAAATCATTTATGTATTGTGTTTTTTTTTTCTTTTGCATTAAAAGTCAAGAACGTGTATTTTTTCACAAAAAATTGCATTTGAAAAAAAAATGTTTTGGAGTTCTAAGTGATTTTCTAGCAAAAAAAAATACTGATTGTTACATGTGAACAAAAAGTGCCAGGGGAACTGGTGATTTTTTTATTTTTTTTTGCCCAGTGGGCATGGAGCCTTAAACTTTTAACCAGAAGTTCAATTTTCAGACAAACTGTACAAATACAAATGATATATTATTATTATTTTATACTCTCTACAGTACATACAATCATGGTGATAGTACTTTTTTTTTTATCTATGACAGTTTCTTTATGTGAAACAACCACAGCAAACCCTAAAACAACAGTTTTATATGTAGATTAAAAAAGTGGAACCTATGCAAATGTCTATCCAACAAGTTACGGTGAAATTTTTGGAGGGCTCAGAGTTTTGTGTTGTATTGAGAGGATTTGAAGATAGATAGGTCCACCATATCAGCCAACATTCCTAGAAACATTGGAAAGACAGTTTCCTACAATAGGGTAATAGTGAAGATGTACTTTGCCTGCCAACCACCACAACAGCTTTCATGCTGTTTGATGGGATATTCTGTAGGTCTTAAAGCGGGGGTTCACCCGTACATAACACTTTTTCCCCTTAGATGGATGCTCGTTTTGTCTAGGGGAATCGGCTAGTTGTTTTAAAATATGAGCTGTACTTACCGTTTACGAGATGCATCTTCTCCGCCGCTTCCGGGTATGGGCTGCAGGACTGGGCGTTCCTATTTTGATTGACAGTCTTCCGAGAGGCTTCCGACGGTCGCATCCATCGCGTCACGATTTTCCGAAAGAAGCCAAACGTCGGTGCGCAGGCGCAGTATAGAGCCGCACCGACGTTCGGCTACTAGTGACGCGATGGATGCGACCGTCGGAAGCCTCTCGGAAGACTGTCAATCAAGAAGGAACGCCCGCTCCCGAAGACCCATACCCGGAAGCGACGGAGAAGATGCATCTCGAAAACGGTAAGTACAGCTCATATTTTAAAACAACTAGCCGATTCCCCTAGACAAAACGAGCATCCATCTAAGGGGAAAAATAGTTTTATGGGTGAACTCCCGCTTTAAGAGACTTGGGACAAATTTTAAAACAAGTAAGTGCCCTGCAAAAAGAAGAACAATTGATAAGTATGCACCACTATTTTGAAGCATTTTTATCATTCCACCATGTGCATATATAATTACACAATAAAATTAGATATATGATTTTACGAAAACCAAGAATTGTACATGCTACTTTATACTTGTGAAATAACAATGTACATTCTTTAGAGCAAAGTTACAGGGTGCGCTCTCACTTAAAAAGTTTATAAGCTACTTTACTTCTTAAAAGTCAAGAACAAAAAAGGCAAGAAGAATACATTGTCAAGCAGAATTATTCAAAACAAAATCTGCTTAGTACAACATGTTTAAAGAGTGACAACACCCATGAAAATATGTTAATCTTAATTACCCTTAAAATGTGTATAATATATCCTGCCATCATTCTTTTTGAAGTTCATACTCACAGTCATATGACAGGTATTCCCAAACTCACAGGCATAACGACGAAGAAACTAAGCGTTTTGAATGATTGCATGTCTCATTAATCTAAAAGTGCGGTTTAGAGGAAGTCATCTGCAAAGTTGTACGGCTTTTACATTGCAATAGGCTTAGGATGGTGCAGCCATTATTGTTTCTTCATAGACTAAAGAGCACATTTATGAATGTTTGAATTTGCAGTTAAAGTGTATCAAAGAAGACAAATATAAAATACTACCAGTCCTTAGATGTAGTGGCTACGCTAGTTTTCTTTATTGAGCATGTTTCTCATTTATATTCACCTGTTAATCCTGCCTCCCTCTCCTTGTTTCCATAATATAGGGGGAGGTATTCTGTAGTTCACAGAGATAGATGGGAACAATGCTTATTGATAAGAAGAGTGTAGCACAGGCAGAGTCTACAGGAAGTAATCGGCTCATAATATTTCTGGCAGGATGAGCAGGGTTTTTTCTTGCACCTATTAAACAAATATAACACAATGCATTTAATGGTAACAGGGGAACAAAACCAGGGGTCCACAAACTTTTAAACAAAATGCCATTTCACCAGTGAAACCAAAACAGTGTAGCGCTAATCACATGATATAGCACACATAATAATGAATAAACACAGTGCCAAATTTTTTTAATGAACAATGCTAATAATATGTAAAATAGTGCACAAGTAAAGCAAGAACAAACAACAGTCTGTAAATAAGCCAGGAAGTAGTGCACCAAAAGACAACTGAAAGTCTATATAGTGATAAATTAAAGTTCAAAATTAGTGATGATTTCAAATATGGATGGTGGGTGAAAACTTGATAAAATGAAGGAAACCGCCACCAATAGGTAGAAGGATTAACGGAATGTTTGAACCCAAAAAGAACATACGTTCAGTGGGTCAAACAGGCTTTGTGTGGAATGACCACTGGGACTGGATCATCAATTGGGCTCTAAACACTGACTGATAGATCAAACCGCTGAGGGGAGACTATCCTTGTGGAATGTTCTCATAAAGAGCGATGGTCCAGAGGATGTGGATCAAAGAATAAAAGGAAAATAGAAGGCACATAGCATAATACTGTATAAATTGAAGGACTTTAATGTAGTAGGAACATTTACATTGTAGAAGACAGATAGCGCTTTTCAAAGTACTTGTGACAACAGTGGAGTCCTCCCGATGCGTTTCGTAGCATAGTACATCGTCTGGGGTGTCCCTCCACTGCTGCCCTCCAGAAATATATAAATAATATGACCCCAATTATGAAAGACAATCCCCTGAGTGTCAGCCTTGTCAAAATTGTATTTCCTGTGGAGCTAAGATGGCGGTCGGGCGTGCATTCCAAGCCTCCATTTGAATGAGTATATCAATGGTAAACCTAGCTGCAAGCCAGAATAGACTAAACAATAAACAAAAGGCCATTTCACCAGCCTTGGGACCTTAGGGGGCTTGGCCAGGGCTTTTTTTGCCTTCCTCTGGACCAAGGATTGCTGAGAGCGAGGATTCTGCGAATCCTCTCTCACCGAACACCCGCACCCCCGCCCACGGTGACTGGCAACAATGGTTAAATTGCGATACTCTGCGGAAACCATTTGGGGTCTGAGACAATTCGCAACAATATTACCTGCCGTCACCAAAAAAGCCTTAAAATCAGATCAACTTTTGAGAGTCGATCGACGATCGATCATCAAATATTTCAACCATTCAACACAGCTCAAGCACATATCATGTGCGTTGCTTAACACTAGATCAGCAGTTAAACACCGATCAGAAATCCATGATTTCTTACTACAAAACGATCTAGACTGCCTCTTTATTACAGAAAGTTGGCTGTCAGACGATTGCAACACCATTCTTGGAGAACTGGTACCAGCAAATTATCGCATCCTAACGGAAAATAGAATAGGGCAAAGAGGAGGAGGCCTGGCGGTGATTCATAAGTCTCATATTGCAATCACTAAACCAGCCCTTCAAAATCCTCTACCTTTTATGGAAACCCTTACGCTTCAACTTCAAGCTCACTCTCAGGAGACCGTTCACATTCTCCTCTGCTATAGGCCCCCTGGGCCCAAATCGCAGTTGATCTCAGCATTAACGGAGTTCATATCCACTTACTCCCTTAACAGCAATCATCTTTTGCTGCTCGGGGATTTCAATTTGTGGGCCAACTCCTCACAGGATCCCATCGCGGAGGCCTGCATCGACCACCTGGAAGGGTTAGGACTTCAGCAACTTATATGCGGACCCACGCATGCTTCAGGTCACACTCTCGACCTAATTTTCAGACAAAATCTGAAAATAAACATTTTGGGTAATGAACCTTTGCCATGGACAGACCACCATGCAATTAGCTTCATAATTCCCAGAATTCCACTAGTCATGAAAGTACCCAAGCCGGTGACAATACACTGGGCTAGATCTCAGAGGAAGCTCCAATCGGAACTCTTCAGATCTACCCTGGGAAACCGAATTGGGGCTATTCCTCCTCAGCTAGCAGCCTCAGATACATTGGATGCCATAAATGCAGCTCTGTTACAGTCAGCCGACTTAGCAGCACCAAAGCGCAAAGTCCGCAGCCGGGCAAAAAAGTCCAGCTGGTTCAATAACCAGCTGTCGCTATTGAAGCAAGAGCGCAGAAGGGCGGAAGCCGCCTGGATAAGAAGTCCTTCAGAAGACCGCCTCAACTTCTACAAAGCAGTAACAACACGATATCACAAGGAAATTTTCAAAGCCAAAAAACTTCACTTTTCCATGGTGATTAACAGCGCAATGAATCGCCCACGCGAACTCTTCAGGATGGTCACCCAGACCATGAATCCGGGATGTCTTGAAGTCCCCACTTCAGACACCCAAGAGTTCTGCAATGAACTATCGGATTTCTTCATCAACAAAATTGAAAAAATTCGGGTAAGTATTCGGCAAAACAATACTCCACTCAGCCCCCTCTTCAATCAAAACACCGACGAAACGCCTCTACAATCAACTAAGTTCACTTTGGAACCCATCTCCATTGATACCACTAAAAAATTCATTGGCGAGCTGCGCAACAGCACAGCACCCAATGACATCATTCCCACCAAGCTACTGAAGGAATGTGCCGACATCCTGGCGCCTCCGATCACACAGCTCATAAATCAGTCATTTAAGGAAGGCATAGTGCCTTCCCTGCTGAAAGAGGGCACAATCCTGCCGATCTTGAAAAAACCTAATTTGGATCCTATGGACCCAACTCACCGCCGTCCCATAACAGGTCTAAATGCTCTGTCCAAGATAATGGAGAAAGTGGTGGTAAATCAGCTGCAACAGCATCTGGATACCCACAACCTACTCGATCCATTTCAATCCGGGTTCCGTCCCGGACACGGGACAGAAACGGCCTTACTGAAAATATGGGACGATGTGCTCGAGGCCGCAGACGAAGGAGAGTCGTGTCTCCTGGTTCTGCTGGACCTAAGCGCAGCCTTTGACACAGTAGACCATAAATTGCTACTGAGACGACTAACAGAAGTCGCCGGAGTCTCAGAAGATGCCTTACCATGGTTCTCCTCTTTTCTCGGAAACCGATCACAAACAGTGAAACTGGGATCTTTCACGTCAGAAAAACGCACGATGCCATGTGGGGTCCCCCAAGGATCCCCCCTATCACCGGTGCTGTTTAATATCTATCTTCGTCCTCTCTTTGATATTATCAGTAGCCAAGAACTACTCTATCACTCTTATGCAGACGACACGCAGTTGTATTTTCGCATCTGCCAAAAAAAGGATCATCATCTCAGATTAGAGAAATGTCTCTCTTCAATAGAAAACTGGATGACTAAGAGTTATCTCAAACTCAATAGCGCTAAAACAGAACTCTTTATGTTCAATGCCAGTCGGAAGAGACAACCGACAACAAACTGGACATCTTCGCCCATCCTGGGTCAGACCATCTCCCCTAGCTCCAAAGTCAAAAGTCTAGGAGTCACGTTTGACACCTTCATGACAATGGACGCACAAATAGGGTCAGTAGTCAGCGGGACGCACCATTTGATGCGCCTACTACGCAGACTTATTCCATTTATTCCCAAAGAAGATATAGCAGTCGTGGTGGGAACAATCGTGAATTCCAGACTGGACTATGTAAATGCCCTTTACCTCGGGCTCCCCAAGTACCAAATCGCTCGTCTTCAAGTCGTACAGAATACGGCCGCTAGACTGGTGACGGGGAAAAAATCTTGGGAATCAATCTCACCTTCACTGAGATCCCTTCACTGGTTGCCAGTGAAAGACAGAATTGCATTCAAAGCACTCTGCCTGACACATAAGTGCATCCATGGGAAGGCTCCTAGATATCTATGCGACAAGATCAAAACGCACAATTGCAACCGCATTCTGCGATCCACCGACCAAAATCTGGTCAAGGTTCCTAAAACCAAATACAAGTCCAAAGGAGAAAGAAGGTTTGCTTTCCAGGGCCCCAGGCTTTGGAATGCTTTACCAACCAGCATTCGGTTGGAGCAAAACCACCCGTCTTTCAGAAGGCAGATCAAAACCCTGCTTTTCTGAAGGCATGAGACACAAACAACTAGCGCCCAGAAGCGATTCAGTTCGCATGTGCCGCGCTATATAAATTTTTCATTCATTCATTCATTGGCTGTGGTCAATGGTAGTACCAAATTACCTGGTTTCAATTGTCAGTGGGAATAAAAAATCCCCCAAGCTTAGAGGACAGTAGGAATATAAATGCCAATTGGTTGATAGTGGGTGTTGCCTATAGTTTGTGCAAGAATGAAATAATGTCCTGTTGGTGTCAATGGGAATATTAAAGGCTCCATCATTGGTAGGAACAGTATCTAGTTGTTGGTATCAGTAGAAGGCATAATGCCACTTCATGGGTTGTAATGGAAGAAATAGTAGCCCATCCTTGGAGTCAATAGAAGGAATAGTGGCTCATCTTTGGTATCAATGTGACCCAAGAGCTGGTAAAGGGCAAGTAAAGAACTGCAGTGTATGAACCAAGGGTTTACATAAATTTAATTACCAGTCTTCTTATATCTCTGAAACTTCTGTATTATCAGTAGGAAGTTAAAGATATCCTCACAGTAGTAAATTTTTATTTATTTTTTATTATTATTACATTACAGATAATTCTTTGGAGAACGTGGTACTGTCATTTTGCTTTCTAATTGCCTAATCAGCTTGATAGAACTAGGAATCTCAGCTGATGATCACAAACACATTCCATATCTGTGTAATACCAAGGATTGTCTTCTGGGAGTGAGACCTCTACCTACTGAATAGGGCTTTGTTGCAACACCTCAAATGTTCACACTGTGGCGACCTGAAAGTCACATGACTTATGGTGAGACTTTTCCTGGAGACTTGAGTACTACTTTGAGAAACAAGTCTGATAGTCACCTTGAAGTAGTACAGGAACCTTTTCTAAAGTCGGAGAGACTTCAGTAGTTCTAATTAAGACAGCTCTCATTGACTAACATGGGATATCATGTGTCATGTGACTTGGGGTCTAACAAGTCGGATCCCAAGTCACAGCAGTGTGAACGGAGCCCTAAAGTGATATTAAATTCCCATTCTTTTACTCTTTTCAGCAGTTGATTTAATCATTTACTGGGTATGCAGCTTCTTTATATTTTAGTCATTGCATTTGGTTCAATTAAAGTTGTTGCCATGATCACTGCCCCAAATTTTCTGCTTTAGGTTTGCTACTTTCTCTTGCAGCATACCATGGATCCATTCTTGCATACAAGGACTAGAATTGTGCCTCCCTGTGTGCATCAATAGAAACACAATCTCATAGCCTAGGATGGCAGGATACTCTCCTGCTCCTCCTCCACCTCACCTCTTTCTTCTCCATTCTATCTGACTGCACTGTCTACTGTTAACTCCTTCTTGTGAATGCTTCCAGGCTTCCTGTTCAGGGAAGCAGAACAGGTAAAGGGGAAGCCAGCAGCATAGTTGTAAGGTGTTAGGTATAGGCATGCACAGGGGGTATGCCAGGTGTGCCTGCGCACCCCTAATCACCTTGTGCGCCGCTGATTCCCCCTGCTGCTTGGGCCCCATGTCCCACCCCCTGCAGCGCTGCCAGCTTCCATTCTCTTCACTCCCGCTGGCTGCTGCGGGGGATGTTTCAGGGTGGAGAGTGGGGGAAGTGGCAGGTAAATATGTAATTTACCAGCCTCTTCATTTTTGAATGAATACAGTTTGTGATCGGTGCTGATCTCTCCAGTGTCCATTCATAACTGAAGCATAGTAAACTGTGTTTGTAAAGGAACAGGAAGCTGCTTAGTACAGAGCATGTCCCATTCATTCACTGTCAAGTGCCGCTGAGGCTGCAGAGAAAGGGGCTGGGGAATCTCTATCCTCAGTCCCATTCTCTGTCTCAAAAGCGAGACATCAGGGGTCTGTTTAGACCCCTGATATTTCAACAATAGGGCTCCTAAAAATATATATTTTTTTTAAATAGTATTAGAAAATATTATTTAAAATATTGTAAAAAATAATACTAAAAATAAAAAAAACTACTGACACTGTCCACTGCCCCACCACCGTCTACTGCTCTACTGCCATTGTCCATGTTTTAATACATTTTAAAATGTTTGTTTACATTAATTTATAATAGTGTGTTTTATATGAATACAAACTTTGGGGTGCACACCCTAATGCAATAGACTGAGCACACCTATGGTGCTAGGGTAGGTATTTTAAGAAATAGATTACTGAGGAATGGTTATTTTCTTGTGCTCAATGTGTTAAACACTGAGGGTTAAATACTACTTTAAATGTACCAGAGAAAAACAAAATCTCCTACCCTGCCAAACAGGTATGTGCTGTGTAACAGAGCTGTGCAAATCTCAGGTCTAGATGGACAGAAATACAACTCCTATGGCAGGTAAAACGGTTCCCATATATGTATTTCATCTGTGTATTTTTTTTTTTATCATAATTTTTTTTTTTATTTGAATAAAACAGAACATAACAAAAAACAGCGGTACAATCTCGACAATCATTATCTATAACATGAGAAAAATTTCAACAAGGTAGCAGCCATAATCAGTTCAGTAGATTCAACCTAATCCATGAAGTGTATTACACTAAGCTATCAGAACAGGGAAACATAGAAATCTAACAATCCACCAATAATATAACAAAGCAAATTGAACAGTGGAGCATATTACATACATAACACCGGAGGGGGTCAGGGTTAAGAACCCCCATGAGCAGGAGGATCCATAGTCATGGTCCCGATCCTGACAGGTACTATGTCAAAAGGAGGTAGGAACCAGGGCCTAAATACATCGATGTACCAGAAAATATTGTGTTCCAGTGGTAACACAGACATTAGGGGGGGGGGGCTCGGGCCTACCTCCTTAGTAAGTTCTTAGACTGCCCCAAAGTAATCCCATCACTTCCTCAGCTCTTACTCCAAGGTGATCCGCCTTTCCCGAATCCACGCCGCCCAGATTTTCTCAAATTTCTTGGGGCAATTACGGTAGGTAGGTTAAAAAAAAAACGGATAGAGAAGGATGGCGTGCACGTGCATGAGCACGTGAGGAGGAGGCGCGCTCGTAGGTGGGGGGGAGAAGAGCAGGGAAGTGGCTGGGGATGAGGACGCTCCACGCCAGATGAGAAGAAGAGCCGGGAAACCCCCATCCATACGCCGCATACCTCACGCTGCACGCCGCTGTTGTACGCTGCTGCCCGGAAGCTAGCCCACGGGAGACTGTTGTAGCGTGCAGCAGGGATGGCCCTCGGCGCCAGATGGACTGCCTAAACCCACATCTCGTCAAGCTTGCGGCCGCACCGGGAGCTGCAGTGGGTAGAGGAGCAGAGATGGATGGGAGAGGAGGCAAGAAGCGGAGCGTCTGAGGGGAGGCTCGAACCGGCTGGAGTGTAAGAGAGTGTGGTAGAAATATCTACCAGCACCCACCACCGCATAAGATAAGGTCGGATCTTATTTATTATTATTTTTTTGCTGCCTTGGAGGAGGAGGAGGAGGTAAGGCAGAGGAAATCTCTAAATGTCTGTGGAGAAAGTTGTAAAATGTGTTTAAAACCTAGCTCCAGGTCTTGTTCTACCTAAACTGCTGTATATGTATAATACTCGACCAGGACTAACTATAAGAGCTATGAATGATATCTGACAAACCCTTTATTTTATTTGGAGCGTTTGGGACTGTATATTGGACTGCATAGGGGATTGCCCTATTTAAGGGGGCTGAGTCATCGTTATAACTGGCATAAAAAGTGGGCCTGAACTTGGAAGTATTACCCCCCTCTAATACACAAAAACTCCCATTATAGAAACAGACAAAGGGGGGCTCAGAAACCGGATAAACATAGGGAATACGTAGACCGAATTTCCTGAGCCGTCTTAAAAGGTAGACACTGACTGCAGGGTTAAAGAAGGACCATTAAAAGGAAACACGAAACGATACGGGGGGTCAGGTTTTGCTTGGTAGCGGTGGAAAAGAGAAGGTCTAAGGGTCGGAGAGGTGCTTTGACAACTAGTTGGTTTGAAGGGATCCAGACGTATACTGCCAACATATGTCATAATATATCACCATATCACCAAACTGAGGCGGTCATTGACCGCTCACCGAGAGGTATTTAAAAAAAAAAAAAAAACCCTGACCCGGAAACCCCAATAATAAGGTATTGTGCGCTTTAAGGTTCCACACTGCAGTAGCACATCTCCCTCGGGGCTCCTTCCTTTTTGTGTCCTTTTTTTTTGCTATTTCTCTTCCTGGGGCAAATCCAGGTAGGGGGAGTCAGATAAAGACGGAGGAATCGGAAGAGGAGACAGGAGAAGGTCAAGCTGGGGAAGAGAATCAGAAGAAGGGATACTAATATGAGTAGAATGACAAGCAGGTCCACGAAGGGGGGACCCCCGACAACGCCAAGTAATACAGCTACAACAAGCTCAATTAGACCATTTATGACTAAAGGGGAAAGCCCACGAACCCAGGGCACCCTGGGAACAACAAAGCAACAACAAGTAAACAAAGACAAGAAGCTGGAAACTAGAAAACCCCAGGAGGGAAATATCAGTGAAACATCAATGGAGTCAAGAGAAGAAGGAACCATAGAGCGGGGGCCTAAAAGTTGTAGGACTGAGGGACAACATACAGACTCACAGTCCCCATCAAAAGGAGAAATGGCAGAGATGCTGCAAAAATTAGAAATAGCGATTAAGAGTGGAATCAAGGGTGAAATACAGAACCTGCGGACAGACCTGGGGCACCTGCTCGGCAGAATTGAAACAATCGAAGAACGAACAGAGAAGCAGGAACAAGAAGTAAAAGCATTAAAGGACCAAATAGGTCAAACACAACTACAACAGAGACTTATCCTCTATAAAATAGAAGACCAGGAAAATAGAAGTCGGAGACAAAATCTGAGGATAAGGTCAATCCCAGAAGAGAGGAGAGAAGACCTCAGGCAAACAATGCAGAAGATATTTAACCCCCTGTTGGAAAAACCAATAGAAGACCCGATAAGGATCGAAAGGGTCCATAGAGTGGGGAACCCGCAGAGAGTGAGGTCGGAGCGAACAAGAGACGTTATAATTAGATTCCGACTCTACGAGGACAAAGAAATAGTGTGGAAGAAACTAAGGGGACAACCCCCGATAGTCTATGAAGGGACAGAGCTACAGATATTCTCCGACCTATCACCTGAGACCCTGGCAAGGAGACGAGTGTTAAAACCACTTTTAAAGCGGATGATAGACCTAAACGTCAAATATACTTGGGGGTTTCCGGCATGTCTGGTCGGTATAAAAGACGGGAGATCAGCAACGCTGAGATTCCCGGAGGACTTGGAAGAGTTCTGTAAAAAATTAGATATTCAGATACCCGACCTACCAGGATGGGAATAGAGGAGTAAAGGATGAGGGAGGAAAATGACGAGCTAACCCATAATAGCCTACTCTTAGATTTTCTTTGTTTTCTTTTGTGATTTGTGGAGGTAGGGGTTATACTCATCCCCCCCCCCCCGCTTTACGATCAGATCGGGGGGGAGGCAATTCCAGGACCCCACCTAGAGGGAACTGGACCAGACATGGAGGATGGTCCAGAGGTCAATAATTGGCCTAAAGGGGATGAAGGGGGGAGGGAAGGGAGGTGTGGAGGGGGGAGAGGGGAGAGGGGGGGGGGGGGGGGGGAGAGGGGGGGGAGGGAGGGAAGGGGAGAGGGGGGGAAGGGAGGAGACTGGGCCTATCTCACCAAAATAATCAGGAGAGAAAATAAGGGAAAAATCAAAGATGCCACCAATTAAATGTTTATCATACAATGTGAAAGGTCTTAACAGCCCAATTAAGAGACACAAGGTGCTTAAGGAACTGAAAAGATATAAAGCAGATATCGCCTTTTTACAGGAAACCCATATTACTCTAGGATCAAATGTTAGACTATATTCCCCAGACTTCCCGACCTGGTACTATGGAGATACCATCTCCAAAAGAGCCAGAGGGATTGCAATTGGAATCTCAAAAAGGACACGGTTTGTACTAATGGAGAGATTGACTGACCCGGAGGGGAGATTCCTCTTCTTAAGGGGAAAATTGGAAGAAATGGAGTGTACGTTAGTAAACGTATACGCCCCAAACTCTCTACCGATAAAATTCCTCATGGGAATACTAGGGAAGCTAACAGATTTTAGGAGGGGGAGAATAATCATGGGTGGAGACTTTAATGTATGTATGAACCCAAAAATAGACAAGACATCTGTGACACCGGGTGTACAAAGTGCACAAATAAGAAAGTTAAAAGATACCCTATACAGGAGTCAATTGATAGATGTGTGGAGAGTCTTTAACCCAGACCAACGGGACTATACATATTATTCCCCGGTGCATGGAACTTATTCAAGGATCGACCACATACTGGTAGATCATAGAACGTTAGAAATAGTGGTAGAGACGAAAATAGAAATCATGACGATATCCGACCATGCACCAGTTAGCATCTCAATAGATATCCCAGAAAACCAGAGGTCATTCCAAAATTGGAGGTTAAATGAATATCTGTTGGTAGATGAGACTAGTCTAACAAGGGTCCAAAAGGAGCTGGAAGAGTACTTCAGGCTAAACGAATCAGAGGAAGTTTCAGCAGCAACTTTGTGGGATGCACACAAAGTGGTGATAAGAGGGGTCCTGATCTCAGAGGGAGCAAGGAAAAAAAAAGAAAAAAGCCGAAAAAAAGAAAAATTGATAGAAGAGATCTGCTTGCTAGAACAAAAACATAAGAAAATGGTAAAGCAACGAGAAGTATATATGGACTTGGTTAATAAACGTAACGAACTAAAAGATCTGTTAGACCAAGAAACTAGAAGGGACTTCAATTTAATAGCTAGGGAAAGATACTTGTGGGGGAATAAAACAAATAAACATTTAGCAAGGATGGTGCAGAAAAAGAAATCAAAAAATTACATAGATAAAATTAAAAATGGTAAAGGAGAGGTGATGCATACAACAAAAGATATAGCAGAAACCTTCAGAGTATATTACGAAAAACTGTACTCGGTGGAACAAAAGGACGGACAGAAAGGGGAAAAAATAAATAAAATCACAAAATTCTTGAAGGAAGCAGGGTTGTCAAAAATAAGTAAAAATGATGCATCAGTAATGGATAGGCCAATAACAGAAAAGGAGATAGAGTTGGCACTTGCGGGCTCAGCTTCAGGTAAAAGCCCAGGCCCCGACGGCTTTACCATTTTGTACTACAAAAAATGTAAGAAGATCCTTATCCCAAAATTATGTCAATACTTGAACGGACTGGGAAAAGATTTTAACCTAAGCAGAGAGGCCTCAGAGGCAACCATTACGGTTATCCATAAGGAGGGTAAGGACAGGAGGGACTGCGCAGGATACCGACCGATATCTTTGTTGAACAACGATATAAAATTGTTCGCAAAGATCCTGGCCGAGAGAATCAAACGGGAAATGACAAACCTGGTGCACCCGGATCAGACGGGATTCATCCAAGGAAGAGAGGGGAGGGATAATGGAGTGAGAGCATTACTGTTAATTCAGAAAATGAAAGCGACCGGGTCCCCAGGTCTACTCCTGTCTATAGATGCAGAAAAGGCATTTGACAGGGTAGACTGGGGACTCATGTTACGCACACTGATGGAAATGGGATTTGGTCAAAGGATGAGGGGATGGATAGCGACGCTGTATCAGGAGCCTAGGGCAAAAATAAAAATAAATGGTAGTCTCTCCCAAGCACTGACAATGAAAAATGGAACAAGGCAGGGGTGCCCCCTATCGCCACTCTTGTTCGTGCTCTCCTTAGAACCTCTGTTGGCCAGGGTGCGTAACTGCCCCGATATCGTAGGAGTTCAAATAGGAGAGGACGAACACAAACTTTCTGCGTTTGCAGACGACGTCCTCTTCTATCTGACAAACCCCAAAACCTCAATCCCAAAGTTATTAGACTTATGTACGCAGTATGGAGAAATATCAAACTTTAAAATCAATGAAGCTAAAACTTAACTGAAATCCTGAACATTAATATAAACAGGCGAGAAGAGAAGGATCTTAGAACGAAGCACCGATTCTCGTGGGTAAAAGAACTTAAGTATCTGGGTATCTATTTAGCAAAATCAACTAAAAAAATGTATGCAATAAATTTTATCCCCTTGTTAAATGAAATTAGGAAAGAAATAGGGAAGGTGAAAAATAGACCATTATCTTGGATAGGGCGAATTAACTATTGTAAAATGGTTTTACTTCCAAAGATTACCTACAGGTTTCAGATGATACCTATAAGTTTGCCTGGAAAACTTTTCTCAGCTCTAAAGAAACAGATTATGAATTTTATTTGGAAAGACAGGAAACATAGAATTTCCCTTCAGACCCTAAGACAACCTAAAAATAAAGGGGGACTAGCGGTACCGGATATAAAAACATATTACGACGCAGTGATGATGGCGAGGGTGGTGGAGTGGGCCAGAGCCAGCAAAGAAAAAAGGTGGGTTAATATTGAAAATGAACTGTCAAAAACAAGGTTGGATAAGATCATATGGAACCCGCCTCAATTTAGGGCACTTGATAAGAATGCACACGAGATAACAAAAAACGCACTAAAAATTTGGGACACAATATATAAAAAAATGGAAAAGGAATATAACTCACCCTTATTAGCATTAAAAAACAATGATTATTTTGCACCAGGTAAAACACAGATTGGAGGAAATTGGATAAAAAAGGACACTATGCAATTAAGAGATGTAATTAAAGATGGGCACCTAATATCACTACAAGAACTAAAAGAGAGAAAAAACCTTATAGAAATTAACGAGTGGAGGTATCAGCAGCTAGACCACTTTATTCATACTCTGACGCATCCACTGAGGTCAGGGGAACAATTGACCGAACTGGAAAAATTATGTACAACGGAGAAGGCCAAGGGATTTGTGTCAAAACTATATAAGATCATGCTGAAAGTGGACAGGCGAATGACTCCTCCATTCATTGAAAAATGGGAGAGGGAACTCGGGTCACAAAGAGATAGGGTCACAATAGATAAAATGCTGACTCTGGTACACTCCTCGGCGGTAGATAGCCGCACCGCGGAGATGAGCTATAAATGCATCACTGGGTGGTATATGACCCCAGACAAACTATCCAAATTCAAGGAAGGGCAAACAGGAGACTGTTGGAGGGGATGTGGTCTCCCGGGAAACATGGCCCACCTATGGTGGAAGTGCCCCAAAGTTGTGGATTACTGGGAAAAAATCCTGGGGTGCATAGAAGAAATCACAAAGGGGAAAATAAGGTTGGACCCCTGGGTGGTACTGTTCCATGGGGGAGAGGAGGGAATTAAAAAATATAGAAAAACCTTAGAGCCACACCTACTTAACGCAGCCAAGAGGCTAATACCAAGAAAATGGCAAGAAGCAGATTGTCCCTCAATCTGGGAATGGATCGACTCAGTGGAAGAGACTTATAGAATGGAAGAACTGAGAGAGGGATTGGAAGGCAATAACATAGCACAAGATAAGAAATGGGAAAATTGGAGGACTTTTAAGAAATCTTGGAGCTATGCTGAAAAACTAAGGGAGGAGAGCTAAGATAATACCTTTAAAAAAAAAAAAAAAAAAGGGGAAATTTTAGGTGGCAGCAGAGATTATTTAAGGTGAGATAGGGGGAGGAAGGGAGGGGAGAGGGGTGAGAGGGGAGAGGGGAGGGGGGAGAGGGGAGGGAGAGGGGAGGAGGGGAGGGAGAAGGGAAGGAGGGGAGGCTAAGGGGACAAAAATGTATTTTCTAAATTTCATATTGAGGAAGAAAAAAAAAAAAAAAAAAAGAGACACACTAATGATGCGAAACCAAAATTAGAGACGCTAAGGGCTGGCAAACAGAACATGAGCGTACAAACGCATACTCTATGTGGTTGGAGTCTGAAGTGAAAAAAAAGAAAAAAAAAAAAAAGAAAAAAAACTACTGACACTGTCCACTGCCCCACCACCGTCTACTGCTCTACTGCCATTGTCCATGTTTTAATACATTTTAAAATGTTTGTTTACATTAATTTATAATAGTGTGTTTTATATGAATACAAACTTTGGGGTGCACACCCTAATGCAATAGACTGAGCACACCTATGGTGCTAGGGTAGGTATTTTAAGAAATAGATTACTGAGGAATGGTTATTTTCTTGTGCTCAATGTGTTAAACACTGAGGGTTAAATACTACTTTAAATGTACCAGAGAAAAACAAAATCTCCTACCCTGCCAAACAGGTATGTGCTGTGTAACCGAGCTGTGCAAATCTCAGGTCTAGATGGACAGAAATACAACTCCTATGGCAGGTAAAACGGTTCCCATATATGTATTTCATCTGTGTATTTTTTTTTTTATCATAATTTTTTTTTTTTATTTGAATAAAACAGCACATAACAAAAAACAGCGGTACAATCTCGACAATCATTATCTATAACATGAGAAAAATTTCAACAAGGTAGCAGCCATAATCAGTTCAGTAGATTCAACCTAATCCATGAAGTGTATTACACTAAGCTATCAGAACAGGGAAACATAGAAATCTAACAATCCACCAATAATATAACAAAGCAAATTGAACAGTGGAGCATATTACATACATAACACCGGAGGGGGTCAGGGTTAAGAACCCCCATGAGCAGGAAGATCCATAGTCATGGTCCCGATCCTGACAGGTACTATGTCAAAAGGAGGTAGGAACCAGGGCCTAAATACATCGATGTACCAGAAAATATTGTGTTCCAGTGGTAACACAGACATTAGGGGGGGGGGGGCTCGGGCCTACCTCCTTAGTAAGTTCTTAGACTGCCCCAAAGTAATCCCATCACTTCCTCAGCTCTTACTCCAAGGTGATCCGCCTTTCCCGAATCCACGCCGCCCAGATTTTCTCAAATTTCTTGGGGCAATTACGGTAGGTAGGTTAATTTATGGAGTGGCAGGGCTGCATCTACCAGAGCTCTCTATTGTTGCACCATTGGGGAGCGTAATCTTTCCATTTCAAGAGGACCGCTCTTCTTGCAAAAAAAAAAAGCTGTGTAGAATACAAATAGTTTTTTAGCCTGTGACGCCTCCAGTGTGTCTACAATACCTAATAGCAATGGTAGCAGATCGCATGGGACTCAGAGTTTGCCTATAGAGTTGATGTCAGCCACCACCCCCTTCCAGAAAAGCTGGAGGTGGTGGCAGGACCATGTAACATGGAAGAAGGAATCCACCTCTGAGGTGCATTAAGGGCAGAGGGCACTCCTATCGGGGTATATCCTAGCCAGACACTCTGGTGAGGGGAGTAGTAAGCACAATGTATAAACCTAACCTCGCGTAGTCATCTGTGTATTTATAGTTTGCCTTTAAGGGTACCCTAAAGGCTTACTGTCATATGAAAATAAGAAAAAAATGTACAGTTCCCAATCTGGGCTACCAAACTCAGTAAAAATGGGCAGAGTGGGGGGAATTCCCTGCTACAGAAGGAGGACTGGTGGGAATATAAACTTTCCTTTCTACTGCTATTCATTCTAGGAGGTCGTGGGAGATGTAGTCTATAGTGGTAATCTCTCTACATACTTAACCGGATTACATTAATTATTTGTTCACTATTAAATACATAAACAACAAGAATAGCTGTATTTTGTGTTGAAAAACCCGGAGCCTTTGCCTCAATTAAATTTGCTTTTTCTGCTAAAACACGTGTTATGGTAGCTTCTTAAATGAGTTTTACTGTATTTAATTGGCATACTTGACTGGGAACTGTTACTAATTGGGGCTCATTAAGATCAGAGTCTGTCTAGAAAGTCAAGAAATAGAAAAACAAACTAATCACAAACATACACCACAAAACAGTAATAAAGTATAAATACAGCACATATGAGACACTGGGAAGTATAGTCTAAACTGTGCCGAGCATTCACTGTTAGGTAAACTCAGGACATCTGTATGGACCGGAAAGTAAATAAGGAGAGTCTTTTGGAAGGAAGGTGATATGCTGCAATTTATTCCCTGGCAGTAATCATTTGTTATTCCATGAAAAGAACTTCACACTTTAGCAGTAAGTAAAATCTGATACAGACTGTAAGTGGTAATAAAATAGATCAAAGGTTTACTATAGGCGTATTTTTTTTTTAATCCCTACTTTGTTATCCAACAGAATGCAAGTATGTGTAGCCTACAAAATAAAGCTGTGATACATTCTACAACTTTAATGTATCTAGTAGTATTGTAATTCTATTATATGTATTGACTGTAACTACATTTCTATGGTTATTTATTTACAGTTAGATTTCATAATCCCTTTAATAGATAAAACTGCAGGGAAAATACAGAAAATAGATGGTTGTTCTTTATTTAATGTGTTTATATATTTTTATCAATTAACCAAATAAGAAATGTGCCTTAAACTGTTGCATCAAATCAGATTTTAAAATGTATCTAAATCCAAGAACAATAAAGAAACACATTAGCTTACTAATTAGCTTACTTAGATATGGTCGTTGATTTTTCTTTTTTTTTTTCTTTTAATGTTTTCCCCCTTATTTTTACCTGATTATCCTGCAAATAATACACTTCCTGTCCTAGGAAGACAAATCTCACTCTCTGTACTGTATCTTTAGAGAAGCAGCATTGTCACCCTTGGACAGGACTGCACAACACTTCCCTATCTCCACTTTTCTATAACATAGGTGAAGGTAGGGTTGCCACCTGTCCGGTTGCCTAAAAACCCAGACACATTATTCAGACCGGACTATGGCTTCCCAGCAGGGTTACTATCTGCAGTTGTCTAAGCCAAGAGTGTCTGATACACTCTATATCACATTACCCAAAGCCAGCACTAACAAAACTAATAACCCCCCCTCACCCCCCACACTGACGGAAGAGGAGAAAGGGCTCGATCTGCTCCTCTTCCTCCATCGGTGTCTGCCCACACTCCAATCTCTGGCACTGTGCCTCAGAAAAAGAAAGTGGGGGCCCAGAGATTAAAAGTCCAGCAGCTGCAGATACATCTGGATGAGAGGTGCTGACTGCCAAGGGGTGAGTGAGCTCACCATCCATCCCTATCTGTGAGTGAAGTATCCCCCTTATCTCTCCTGTCTCTGAGTGAGTACACTAAGGTAAATCAGGGTTCTCAGAGCATCCCTTACATCAGAGTTCCACCAGAGGCTGCAGTGTTTCCATCATCAGAGTCCTCTCCATTCATCAGAGATCTCAGTGTTTCCCCTTAAATCAAGGTTCCCAGAACGATTCTCTTATGTCAGAGTCCCCAGAGTTCTCCCTTCCATCAACGTCTGCAGAGTCCCCTCTTACAGTGTAAGAGAACTCTGCAAGTTCAGATTTAAAGGGGGAACTCCTTGGTTTCAGATATAAAAGGGTGACTCTGTGGTTTCAGATATAAAAGGGGAACTCTGTGGATTCAGATATAAAGGGAGAATGCTGTGGATCCAAATGTAAAAGGGGAGCTCTGCGGATTCAGATGTAAAAGGGGAGCTCTGCAGATTCAGATGTAAAAGGTGAACTCTGTGGACTCTGATGTAAATCAATTAATCGCAAAACATATGTATAGTTTATACTATAAAATTGCTGTACGCTGCTAAAGTGTTTGGGTTTAGCTTGAAGAAAAGGTGGCAACCCTAGGTGGAGGTGTTCTCCATCTATGGGCTTCCTCTGTGCCATTACAGCATCTCTCAACAACAACATTTTTATCATTTATTTTCACACAAATAGAGCTTTCTTTTGGTGGAATTTGATCACCACTAGGTTTTTTATTTTGTTGCACTATAATTGATAAAGGACAGAAAATTTGGGGGAAAAAAGATATGTTTTACTTTCTGTTATAAAACATATCCAATAATATCAGATTTCTTCATAAATTTTGGTCAAAATGTATTCTGCTACATATCTTTGGTAAAAAAAATCCCGACTTCCGGTTCCGGCGCCGCATGGAGTAGCTGCCCCTCACATCAGCTCCCGCAGCCTGACTCACAAAACGGCTTATAAAGCCGGCAGACCTGCCACCGATCACCAGCAGCACCATCCTCTAACCCCCGGACATATGATAGAAAAAAAATGGCTCCCGATCGTACGCAGCCGTGACGGCACGGACGGGACAGCCGCAAATCGAGGCTTCGGCCTACTCGGAACCCTCCACAGAGACGGCTCCTGACATGGAGGTAAGCGGTGCTTCAGCCCCCCCTCCTCTACACAGGCTGTCACGGCTCCGCCACGCACAGGGGATCCCAATACAGACCTCATCGCCCAGGCTGTGGCAGCTCTCCTCTCCCCAATGATGCAGCCTCTGTAGAGAAGGCCATCAGCACAGGCATGCAGAGGCTCCAGGCTCAGTTAGGGGAACATGCCTCCAGACTGAATGAGGCTGAGCACCGCATCACTAACATGGAGGAGGAATTGTACCAGGCCCAGTCCACGGAGCAGGCCCAAGACAAAACAAACAGGTACATCCTTGAGAAGCTGGATTACTTGGAAAATAGGGCCAGAAGGAGCATTCTGCGATTCGTGGGCATCCCAGAATCGCTACAACCTTCGGCACTCACGGATCTGTGCATGAGTCGAATGCCCGAAGCATTAGGCCTCCCGGGCCCCTGCACAGTCGAGCGTGTTTACCGCATGGGGACCTTTAATTCCAACCGCAAAACACCCCGACCCATAATCGCCAAGTACCTCAACTATTCAGACGAAGCTCTTATCTTACAGAAATTGAGACAGTCCAGAACTCTCCAGATCGACGGAATAAAGATCCTGATTTTTGCTGACTACTCTATAGAAGTTTCCAAGAAAAGAAAAGCATTCCAACAGATCTGCTCAGAGCTACAACGACTACAAGTTAAATTCACCTTGGCGTTCCCAGCTACCCTCCGGCTCAAAGCCCCTGACGGTGACCAACTCTTCTTCCACGAACAGTCCGAAGTGGAGGCCTTCCTGAGATCTCTGCACGCGGGCCCGCAGCTCAGTCCTTCCCCCAGATTAGCTCCCACCAACCGTGCCCTTAAACACAGAAGTCCAAGCAAAGACTCTCCAAAAAGATTCAGAGCTTCAGGCCCAGACCAACAACGTCCCACACCTTATTGAAGTCATTTCTACTACGCTATTAATGGTCCTGGCCCCTATGACTCTTCAACCGGCCTCTCTGGTCCACCCCAGGTCAGATGCCTATCGGAGCCTTGCTCCCTCCTCCCCACCGAACATCACATTTCCTGGTAGGCCGAGCATTCTTTGACTTTTTACTTTTACGTATTGCTGTAAGGTATCATACTGTTTACTGTATCGGCCTATGCCTAATTTCTTTTCCCCTGGCTTTTCCCCTGGCATCCATGCCTGGTCCTCTTTCTCCATACACGATTCTAGCTGCTGACCTACTTTACCCCCTAAAACATGGGTAGATTGCAGCGCAACAAGTCTTGTGTTGGGAGTTGGCCTACTCAGTGACTCCATGCGGAAAAATGTGAAGTTCCTTGAATGTGTTTTTAAGTTTGTATTTTTTACCCACCTCCCTCTACTCCTCCCCACACGCATGTTTTTCTTACTTTACCTCATGCGCACCAAATGTACCTCAACCTACGTTTTCAGACAGCCTAGGCTCCTTTGCACCTTTGCATGTGCTTAACACATACCACAAAATACTACCGCACACCACCGATACAACATCAGCTCACACCCCCCCCCCCCCGGTGACCCGGTCAACATGAAAGTAGTCTTTTGGAATGTTAAAGGGTTTCGCTCCCCCAATAATAGAATGAAAATTCTGCGCCACCTTAAACGACTTAAGACCGACATTGCCCTACTCCAGGAAACCCACCCCTCCACCCCTGACTTTCACCGCATGAAAAAACTCTGGGTGGGCACAGTTCTCGGTTCTGACTCTAATGGACACAGAGCAGGAGTTTTAAAACTCATTAACAAAAATCTCCCCTGCACGGTCCTATCTATGGACTCAGATTCCGAGGGCCGCCTTGTATCTGCCCAGGTCCAATTAGGGACCAGGGTCTTGATACTCACAAATGTCTATGCACCCAATAACCCTACAAAACTGTTTTTTGGGGAACTTACAATCTGGCTCTTTCGTGATCCGCATCTCTCACACTTGATTGGCGGGGACTTTAATTCCACGATGCACCTGTCGGATGACAGGTCGTCTCCCAAGCACCCATGTTCCCCCCCGAATGCTAACGATCAGACACTGCTGACATCAACAATGGAATCCCTCCACCTACACGACATCTGGCATCTACGGCACCCAGCGGATAGGGATTTCACATTCTACTCTAACCCCCATAATGTTTTTACGAGAATAGGCTACTTGTTTTGCTCAGATGCTCTTGTTCCACTGATATCAGATGCTGACATCCATGACAATATGATCTGACCATGCACTTGTATCGACCACGCTCGATGACCCTGACTTACACCCGAGTCCCAAAATATGGCGTTTCCCTTTTTACCTCCACAACAACTCTGACTTTCGGGCAACATATGGAAAATGCATGGTCTGAATACACCTCGACCAATGCATTGCATTCGGACAATCCCAATCTATTCTGGGAAGCAGGTAAAGCTTTCCTTAAAGGCTGTATAATATCCTATGCTGCCTCCTTTAAAAGAAACATCCTCAGGAACTATAAATTGGCCAGCTCACGACTACACTGCGCCCAACGTTCCCTATACATGGATGACTCCCCTGACAACAGGAAGGCTTGGCTAACGGCCAAGCAATCCTTTGACACGTGGGATGCAACCCTCAAACTGACCAAAAAGGCACACCTGGATGCCACCCTTCACAAATTCTGCAACAAGGCAGGCAAATTGCAGTCTAGACTGTGCAAGGGCCCGAATCGCCCGACCCATATTACCCCCCTTCGGGATGCGTCGGGTACCGTCAAAACTACCCAAAAAGACATAAATGAAGCTATGCTTCATTACTATGCCTCCCTCTACGCTCCCGACCCAATAGATGTACCAACTGCACTTTCCTTTTTTTAGAAAACGGCCCTCACCCAAATCTCTCCATCTCAACTGGAAGCTCTGAACGCTCCCATATCCCTTCCCGAAATCAGAACCTAGCCCCATCTAAAGCCCCTGGACCGGACGGTTTCACAGGTGAATTTTACAAATCCTTGCACGTGCTTCTGATACCTACTCTCCACGAAGTCTATCAACATATTTGGTCAGGTGGTCCCTACCTACCCACAGGCAATCAAGCATTTATTAAACTTTTAGCCAAGAAGGGGAAAGACCCTCAAGAGCCAGGCTCATATGGACCCATTTCACTCTTAAATCTTGATGTCAAGATTCTCTCCAAAATCATTGCCACAAGACTGGCTGCCATCATACCCTCTCTGATACACCCTGCCCAATCAGGGTTTGTGAAGGGCAGGACGGCTACCATGAATATCAGGAAGGTGATGATGGCCCTGGAACATGCCAAATGCAACCTAAAGGGTGATCACACCATCATCACTCTAGATGCGGAGAAAGTCTTCGATAATGTAAGTTTCGAATGGCTTTCCATGGTCATGACTGAAATGGGTTTCTCCGGCCCGTTCGCCCATCTTATAAACGCCATGTATACTGCCCTGGCAGCAAGGTTGGTGGCAGCAGGCCTTCTATCAGATGAATTCTGCCTCCACAAAGGCACGAGACAGGGCTGCCCCTTTTCCCCGCTCCTATTTCATTTTTGCCAATTCCTCTTTGAAAAATAGCTCACGCTCTGTCAGATTGGATGGAGAGCGTCTGTAAATAGCAATTTTCAAGTCTTGCCACAGATTCTCAATTGGATTTAGGTCTGGCCTTTTACGGGCCATTGAACACACATGAACATGCTTTGATTTAAACTATTCCATTGTAGCTCTGGCTGTAGATTTAGGGTTGTTGTCCTGCTGGAAGGTGAACCTCCGCCCCAGTCTCAAGTCTTTTGCAGACTCTAACAGGTTTTCTTCTACGATTGCCCTGTATTTGGCTCCATATATCTTCCCCTCAACTCTGACCAGCTTTCCTGTCCATGCTAAAAAAAAACATCCCTATAACATGATGCTGCCACCACCATGTTTCATGTTGGTAATGGTGTGCTCAGAGTGATGTGCAGTGTTCGTTTTCCCACACACATAGCGTTTTGCTTTTATGGTCAAAAAGTTACATTTTGGTCTCATCTGACCAGAGCACCTTCTTCCACATGTTTTCTGTGTCCCCCACATGGCTTCTCACAAACTGCAAAGGGACTTATTATGGCTTTCTTCCAATAATGGCGTTCGCTCTTGCCACTCTTCCAGAAAAGCCTGGTTTGTGGAGTGCAAGTCAATTTAAATGTGATTTGATTTTTTTTATTTTTTTTTGCTGCATGTTCTATACATGCTACCAATGTGCCACTTTACATCATGTGAATGCATAGCGATCACATGACCACAGGGTCACAGGTATCAGGATCCTCAATCCTCACAAGAGCAACAAGCTGAGCACCCCTAACCCACAGCAGGCTGGGTGATGTACATGTATGTGATCCAGCCTGCCTGTGCCGACTGCCCACAGTAAAAGTACTGTGGGCGATCAGCAAGTGGTTAAATAATAATTGTTTTTTCTTTTTTTAAACAGACTTTTATTACTGATACTTATTATTTCTTGAATAGCTTGTCGCTGTCAAAGTGCAAGTCACAATGTCAGTTCTTCCAGTTAACGATAATTTGTTTCTAAACACAGCCATGTGATCATTATAGTGTTCACATAATTGGGAACCATGTTGATTTTTTTTTCCTGATCACTGTATCTGGCAGTTCAGTATGTACATTGTTATCACAAAACTGCTAATTCTGCTTGGAGATGTATTTAAAACTGAACTAGTGCAACAACCAGAATATGTCTTTATATTGGTTCAACATTATAACAACCAGTAAATAGCTGGTTGTCAGGCTGGCAAACTTCCCCCTGCGTCCTTAACAAAGTGTGACTCATCACCTGTCGGGCCTGGTATGGATTTTAAAAGGAACCCCACATTAAAATACAAAAAAAGTGTGGCATCTCCCCCAAAATCCATACCCTTAGGTCTGGAATAGATTTTAAGGGAATCCCTACATGGAGGTCCCCCCCAAATCCCTACATGGAGGTCCCCCCCAAAATTCCTACATGGAGGTCCCCCCCCAATCCATATCAGTCCCTTATCTGAGCATGCAGCCCAGCAGACCAGGAAAGAGGGAGGATAGGCAAGCACACCACCCTCCTGAACAATACCAGGCCACATGTCCTCAACATGGGGGGGAGCTTTGGCACAAGGGGGCTGCTCCCTAAAGCACCTTGTCCCCATGTTGATGGGGACAAGGGCCTCTTCCCCACAACCCTGGCTGGTGGTTGTGCGGGTCTGCGGGTGGGGGGCTTATCAGAAGCTTGGTGAAGTCCCCAGATCCTGGCTCCCTCCATGTGAATGAGTATGGGGTACATAGCACCCCTACTCATTTACTTAAAAAGTGGTAAAAGTATGTATAAAGGGAGAGACAGTTTTTGACAAGTTCTTTATTTAAAAAAAAAAGTCCCCTGTAGATCCAACATTAATCACAATGGATGCCGGCCACCAACCGAAAAATAAAATGTTACAAGGGGGCCCCTTAGTTTATTTAGTGGCAGCTTCAAAGCTAAGCTGTCAGACGGCGGTAATCAGCATTGGGTGCGGACCTCTTTATTTACTGGCATTTTTCTGAACCCCAGTAACTATGTTTTTGTGCATAGTTACATTTCTCAGCCTTGTTTCCATGTCTTTGCAATCAGAACATCTGACATAGGGAAGTCTTCCAACCCCTAACATCCTTTACATGTCAAATAAACGAATACTGGGAGCCAATAAGGAAGCTGTTGCTGGAAGATGTGATAAGATGTAAAAATCCTAATAAATAATGTCCTTTAGCAACACCTACATTTAAAGTTTTTTTTTTTCCTTTAAAATAACATACTTACCTCCACTGTGCAGTTCGTTTTGCACAGAGTGGCCCCGATCCACGTCTTCTGGGGTCCCTCGGCGGCTGTCTCTGGTCCTCCCCGCAAGTACTGACCACAGTAATGCAAAAGAGTTCTCATGGTGGTGAGTAATTGCGGGCGCGCTCCCATAGCCGCTCTCTGTATCACTCGGCCCCTCGGCGCGCCGCGTCACTGGATGTGATTGACAGCAGCATGCGGGACTTTCGAGGGGTCAGGTAAGTAAAACGCGGGCTCGGGGGGGGGGGGGGGGTCATCAGATGTTTTTTCCCCTTAATGCATAGATTGCATTAAGGGGATTTTTTTTTATCTTTACAACTCCTTTAACTATGCCCACCAATCAAAAAGGTCCCATAGCACACTATGCATAGAGCACAGACCCTACCATGAAAACGTCTAATTGGTTCTGTTTTCCCCCCAGTCCAAATGTCCTCTTTGGCACCCCAGTGTTAAGGAAACCTCCTCTAACTGCTCTCCCACATGGCCATGCCCCTAAATTGGCAATGCCCCTAATTACCAGTCAACATACTTAAAATTATTTATTTTTTCATCCACCCTAATAAGAAATTCATCTTATTATTTATTGATTATGTGGTGCTCTCTTTTTATCCAGGGTGCTGAAATGAGATCAAAGTTAATCGCCTGTTTACATAACATAGTTGAATAAAATAATGTAAATAGAGTATTTAGGGTGGGAAGCTAAATTAATTAACAACTAGCATTTTTAAATACTTCTCTGGCAAGCTATTTGATCCGCACTAAACCTAGTTAGCTTACATAAGTTATCTAATAGTAATACAAAACAATGCATTTCATCAGGACCAATTCATATTCATACATGCAATGAATGGAAAATTCCACACACCTGTGTATAGGAAGTGGGAACAAGGCTAAGCAACTCAACTATGCATGAAAACATAGGAACTGGAGTGCAAAAAAATGGCAGCAGGTGCTCTGGGTTGATGAAATATTTGGCTGTAGCAGGATGATGTTTGTTCACTGGAGAGCTGTACAATAATGAGTGTCAGGCAACAATGAAGCATGATGAAGTTTCCTTGCAAGTTTTGGCTTTATTTCTGAAAAATGGAGTTGGAGATTTGGTCAGGATCAATGGTGTACTCAATACTGAGAGATACAGGCAGCTATCACTTCTGCTCTACTTCTCTGTGTTTATTGGAGCGATAAGCTGTGGAGGGGCGGGGGTGGCCGTCTCAGCATCTCAGCAGCTCGCTTAGACTGCCATCAATCAAGGCAGCTGGCAGATCCTGACCTGGAAGTCATGATGGCGTGCTGCCTCGACTGATAGCAGTGACGTCAGTGGAGAGCGGACTTCAGACCGCTCTCCGCTAAAACGGGATCACAGGAGTGCAAAACAAATTGCACTCTTGTGACCCAGACGAGAAGCCCAGCCTAAAAAGCTCAGGCTGAACTTCAGCTTTAAGGAAATATTGTCTCAATCTACTTGGACATTTTTTAAACTCCTACCCCTGGACTTGTCCTATATTCACCTATTGCCCCTATTTTAGTTGTGTTTTCCTACCTGTATTCTGAGCGCTGGTATTTGTGCATTTTCTATAGAAGAATTGATGCTGTTTTGAAGACAAAGGGTGGTCACACCAAATATTGATTTGGACTTCTCTTCTGTTCATTCACTTTCCATTTTGTTAATTGATAACATTTTCCTAAAGCATTCTTAACTTACAGTATTTTCTCAAACCTGACTAAAACTATTCTACAGTACTGTACTTATTTAATATGAGCCTCCATGCTTATGCCATAACCATGCACTTTCTAGGCACCCAGCATTTTGTTCAGATATTTCCTATTCCCGCAATCATCCTGTTGCCTCCAAAGGCCAGGATTACATTTTTCTTTTTTGTTATGAAAATTAAAATAAATAAAAAAATGAAATCCCCACACTGCTTCCCAACAAAACTAAAATCCCCCAATACTAAGGCAGCTAACAATGTTAACTCACCAAAACAATATTTATGTTGTGATATTTAGTGCTGCATATTTATAATATTTCTTAATGAAAATACCAAAATGTGCCTTTTATGCCTCGTACACACGGCCGGACTTTCTGAGAAAAAAAGTCAGCCTGGCTTTTTTTCTCAGAAAGTCCGGCCGTGTGTGGCCTCCATCAGAATTTTTTTGTCGGAAGTCCGATGGTCAAAAGTCTGACCATGTGTACAAGGCATTAGAATGCATTGTCACAACATATGCGTCAACATATCTGCATAAACACATTCATTGTCAATGGCACTCCAAATCGCTGTACAATGGCAGCCAATGTACAACTCGCTGCATTATGAAAAAAAAATACTCACCTTCTTCTTTTTTGTCTGTAAGCCAGCCATTGATGGTTAGAATCTTGGCTGGTTCAGCAAGAACCGGCCAAGATTCAAACCATGTATGTGCAGGCTGAATGTCCCCAAGTACAATCAAGAACAATCAACTTGGGTACAACCAGCCTGTCAGACTTTACATGCATTTATTGCATGCGGCTAGCAGCAGGAAAGTAATTTCCTCAGTCTTTGGCCGGCTTTAGGGTTAGGATTGGCAGTTCATTCATAATGAATAGGCTGCCTTAATGCAAAGCACTTTAATGCACTGCAAAGCATGTGTTAACAAGCTGAAACAGAATATATAGGTGTAAATCCAGCCTAAGTGAATTTAATGCTGCATAGATTATTTTGAGGCTTTTAAATATGTCAATACAATTAGTTAAATTGATGTAATATGGCAAAGGTGGTGTGTTGGCTATTGTTATCACAAAGCTGAAAAAAGAACAGGCTAACATTGGTTTCCTTTAAATATTCCTTTCCTGAAAGTAAAATATTACATCTCCATTTCATTTTTATGGGGCATTACAACCTTCCTTCCACAAAATATTTTCAAATACATATTTACTTCACCACTGTTTGTTGAACTTCAATAGCTATTAGAATGCTGGAAATTTTACTTTGGTACTTAATATATACCAATTAGGGAGCTCATATGGTTGAGGAGCTAAATATATTTTGTGCATAACCTGTTTCATATGAAGAATTTATTAATATGCATTATGCTATGCTCTTTGTGAGCTCATAGGAAATACTTTATGCTGGGGCACAGCATAGACACACACACACACACACCATGTTGCCATGGCATCCCAGTCTTAGTCCGTAGGGTTCAATATTAAGTTGGCCCATCCTTTGCAGCTATAACAGCTTCAACTCTTCTGGAATGGCTGTCCACAAGGTTTAGGAGTATGTCTATGGGAATGTTTGACCATTCTTCCAGAAGCGCATTTGTGAGGTCAAGCACTGATGTGGACGAGAAGGCCTGACTCGCAGTCTCTGCTCTAATTCATCCCAAAGGTGTTCTATCAGGTTGCTGGCCAGTCAAGTTCCTTCACCCCAAACTCCTTCATCCAGGTCTTTATGGACCTTGCTTTCTGCACTGATGTGCAGTCATGTTGGAATGGGAAGGGGCGATCCCCAAACGGTTCCCACAAAGTTGGGAGCATGAAATTGTCCAAAATGTCTTGGTATGCTGACGCCTTAAGATTTCCCTTCACTGGAACTAAGGGGCCAAGCCAAACCCCTGAATAACAACCCCACACCAAAATTCCCCCTCCACCAAATGATTGGGACCAGTGCACAAAGCAAGGTCCATAAGGACATGGATGAGTGAATTTGGGGTGGAGGAACTTGACTGACCTGCACAAAGTCCTGACCTTAACCTGATAGAAAACCTTTGGGATGAATTAGAACAGAGACTGTGAATCAGGCCTTCTCATTCAACATCAGTGCCTGACCTTAAAAAATGCTCTTCTAAAAGAATAGTCAAACATTGCGGACAGCCTTCCCAGATGAGCTAAAGCTGTTATAGCTGTAAATGGTGAGCCAACACAATATTGAACCCTACGGGTTAAGACTGGGATGCTATTAAAGTTCATGTGTGTGTAAAGGCAGGCGTCCCAATACTTTTGGTAATATAGAGTATTTTGAGCAATAAACCACATAAGAACTGTGCCTTAAAGGGTCACTAAAGGAATTTTTTTTTAGCTAAATAGCTTCCTTTACCTTACTGCAGTCCTGGTTTCATGTCCTCATTGTTTGTTTTTGCTCTGATGTTGCTGTAATCCTTCTCTGTTCTGAACACTTCCTGGTTGTCTGTTCCCTGATGAAAAAAGTCATGGGAGCTTTCTCTCTGTGGTCACTAATCAAGGAGTTGTGATTACTGTGTGTCTGAAACCCCTCAACACCAATCAGTTTAGTTTTACAAACCATCACTGCCCTGTATTGGCTCTGAGTCTCTGTACATCACAGAACAGGAAACAGCATGCAAAAACGAAACTGAAACTACAGGTACATTATATGATTGATTTTTTTCTATTTTTAATCATTTTTAAAAGGAATCAGTTAACTATTATGTCTCTATACCCTGTAAACAGTCATTTCAGCAAAAAAAAATCCTTTACAACTCCTTTAAACTGCTGCATCAAATCAGATTTTAAAATGTATCTAAATCCAAGAACAATAATGAAATACATTACAGCTTACTAGACCTTAGATACGGTGGCTGAATTACATTTTTTTTATGTTTTTCCCCTTAGGCCGGGTACACACGGACAAACATGTATGGTGAAAGCGGTCCGTCGGACCGTTTTCACCATACATGTCTGCCAGAGGGCTTCTGTACGATGGTTGTACACACCATCGTACAGAAGTCCGCGCGTAAACAATACGCGGGGCGTGTCCGCGGTGTCGCCGCGTCGATGACGCGGTGTCGCCGCGACAATGACGCGGCGACGTGGGCGGCCCGCCTTTAAAATGCTTCCACGCATGCGTCGAAGTCATTCGACGCATGCGAGGGACGGCGGGCGCCTGGACATGTACGGTAGGTCTGTACTGACGACCGTACATGTCCGAGCGGGCTGAATTCCAGCGGGCTGTTTTAAAACAAGTCCAGGAATATTTGTCTGCTGGGAAAAGGCCCGGCGGGCAAATGTTTGCTGGAATTCGGCCCGCTCGCGCCCACACACGACCAAACATGTCTGCTGAAACTGGCCTGCGGGCCAGTTTCAGCAGACATGTTTGGTCGTGAGTATGGGGCCTAAGTTTTACACGATTATCTAGCAAATAATACACTTTTGGCAATATAGTGTATGCATTTGGCAAATTCAAAACATCACTCTTAGAGGATCTCTGAATCACTTACAGTAAACCCCATGTATTGTTACCATTTAGTATTGAAATGCAGAAGAAGGACTTAGATTAACTGTAGGCTTTTCTATCCTTTTAACATAATTTCTAGTTTCTGTTGAAATCACAATTGGGTTAAAACAGCTCAATAGCTCAAGCTTACATTTTCACACATTAGTGAATGAGTGGTGGCTCATCGCAGTGATCCATACTTTACATACTGTATCTATATATCTAACAGCTTTGTTACCAGCTGGTACAACTGCCCATGTTCACACGCCATAAGCAATCATTATACTGTATATTAGGTGGAGCTCAACTCCTCACATGCCTCCGACCTTCATAAATTAGGCCCTAATACAGAAATTGTTTCTGAAAAAGATGTATGGTATCTGCTTCTTGAAAGGTCATTATCACAATTTGTATTGTTTTTCTCATAAACATTTTGACAACATCTTCCTATTTTATGAAAATAAAACTATTTGCAATTATTTTTTGCTTTTAGGTTAAGGGAAGAACTATGTTTTATGTTGTGAAAATAAGGGTGACCACTGCAAGCACTCCTGTCAGTGTTATAGTTTGTCCCAACCTGTATGAATCCTACTTTTTCCAATCAGCTTGGTTTGCATGTTAACATGGATAAACATATACTGTACATACTGGCATGTTGAATATAAATGAATAATCTGATTAATAGACTTGTGCACAACGGAAAAATGTGTTTAGTTTATTTTTCATTCATAAAGTACATAATCTTCGTTATACCGAATCGATTCGTTTTCTATTTATATCGATTTGATTTAATATTTATGTATGTATATATATTCGTGATAACGATTCGTAGTTTGGAAAGTTGTTTGCTTATTGAATCCGCACACATTGACAATATCTGTTCTGCTTTGCTCAAATACAACACCCTTCTCACTCAGTTCTCAGGAATGCACTTTGCTAGTAATCCAACCTCCAGCACAAAATTAATCAGCATGTTGGACTGTAATATTTACCCTGAGTTGACCTTATGTTTCATTAGACATTTAAAGTGGATGTAAACCCACTCTCATTCTTTCTAAACTACTGCCATAGTGCTGATCTATAAGGATATACATGCCTCCTGCATGTATCCTTACCTGTCAAATGTCTTCCCTCTGTCTGTTATAAGACCAGAAAAACTGCAGATTCTGTGGGTGGGTCTGTTGTCTGGAGCTCGGTGGGTGGAGTCGTGATGTCAGTAGACTTCCCACCCACCTCTACACTCCCCTTGTCAACATGCATTTTCTCTTGTGTATTCCTTACACTGAATTCTGCTATGATCCCTAACATCCAGTCAAAATCCAGAAAAGTAACCATATGACTTCAGAAAAGGAGTGGGGGTGGGAATTAAAAAATAATGCCTGTCTCCAGGCTAGTGCAGGAGATATGTAAATAACCTGATGTTGCAACTGTGCTCAGGTGACCTCAGACACACACACTGCAATATAACAATTAGATCACTCAAGCTTCTCCTCTGCCCAGCTCTCACTAGATACATCTAACCTAAATCAGATCACTTGTCTGTGTATATTCTGCTTTCTGTTCTGTGTTTTCACTGCAATATACATGCACTTCCTCATCACACTGAACTGTGGATCACACCCAATGATGAGTAACATCCAGTCAAAACACAGTAAATGCAGCCAATCCTGGGAGAGCTGGAAGGGAGAAGAGGGGAGGGGAGAGGGATGTGAATTGTGAACTTTTTACACAGGATGTGCCTCTGTCTCAGGCTAGTGCATGAAATATGCAATTAACCTGTCACTCACAGCAAGGGGGCGGAACGGACTAAGGTTTTCCTCTGTAAGTCCGTTTTATTTCACTGAACAATAAAAGAGGATTGCTCATAGCTGGATTAACTCTGTGTGGCAAGACTGGGCACAGATGATAGGAAATCTTATACCCTACCCTGTGACATCTGAATCAACGAAATAGACATGTGCACACTGAAATATTTTGTTTTGGAATTTCGTTTCCGTCCAAAAAATAAATTTATTTAGTTACTCCCAAAATTTTAATTTTTATTTTTTTTCGTTATAAAATGCATTCATCCGAAAATCCGAATTAATTAAGGTCGAATCAGTCATAGAAGGCTTATGGTGTCTGTCGAATGTTCTAAGAAAATTTGACGGAGCAGCTAAACTGTACGACGCCGCAATCATACATTTTTGGTAGAATGTTCCGCCTACAAGCTATAGAAGAATTCTAATGTTGTATGACACTAGTAATAATTATATTTATAAATTATTATTACTAGTCAACCAACATTCAAATTCTTCTTTAGCCTATGGGTACGATTGTGGCGTCGTACAGTTAGGCTGCTTGTCGAATCTTCTTAGAACTTTCGACAGACACCATAAGCCTTCAATGACAGATTCAACGTTTGTATGTTTTTCGCTGCTTCGTCAAATCTTTGTCAAATCTTCGTCGTTCATGTCAAATGGTCTACCCCAACACTGTCTCTATAATGTCGAATCTTTTCTCTCTATGTCAAATCTTTCCTCTCTATGTAGAATAATCGAGTTAAGGTTAGGCACATTCGACCACAGATTGCTATTGTCAGCATCATGTTGAATCTCCTATCTATAATGAACTGTTGCAGCAACGATGATTTTTATGTCGGATCTTTCGGATTTCGGATTCTGTGCATTCGTTTTCGTTGGTTAAAACGAACGAATGCACATGTCTACGAATCATGTCGAATTAATTCGTTATTTTTGCTATCATTTCATTCGTATTAGTTGAAATTCGTTATTTTTTTTGTTATTTGGCCGAATTTCGATTTGTTACGAAACAAATTTCACATGTCTACTGATAAACTCGATTTTAGGTATTAACGGTATTAACATTATGCAGTTGACCAAATGCCATATTTTACCAAATAGAAAAATTTTAATTTTAGTGGACTTTGCCATTGCCAAAGTTAGTGTAATAAAATGTGCACCTTTGTGGAGAGAAATAGAGGGCTGACAAAATAAATAGCTTTTTAGTTGCTGGAACAGATCGTTTATTTCCAAGCTTAATAAAAGCTGCACTTAGTTTATTTATTTTTTTCCAGTCTTAGTCTAAGAAAGCTGCATGCAGAACCTGTTTTTAAATTAAATCTTTCTGTTTAATTAAAAGGAGATGACATTCTATTTTTCAAACTCAGTGCAATTAAAGCTGCCTGTCTGAGAAAAATGAGACCTGTTTTGACAATACATTATTTTTTCATGTCAAAGTGCTGGCAATCTACAATCTACAGTCAGCATTTTACAACTGTATTATGTTAAGAAAATAAAAACACCTCACTTGTGCGCTTCAAAGACAATGAATTGATTTACTACAAGAGCAGAGTATGTTCACTAAGGCTGGTGCCATCACAGACAATTTTCTCCGCATTGCTGTGCACATCACATGCGATGTCTGTGCGATGAAAATTCAGCCATACAAACTGTATGGCTGAAATTGGATCGCATTCGCACCAAAATGGTGCAGGACCCTTTTTTTGGTCCAAACTGGAATCTGATCCCATTCATGCAATTTGATTACTGTACAATTTCACAGTTCACGCTGCGATCTGTGAACCAATTTGGGGCAGTGTGATTAACTTTACATTGATACCCGTAGCGGTCCACACATGTCAGTGTGAACCGCCTGGGTTTCAGGTGCGATGCGGGAACCGGCATAGGAATCGCAGGGTTTCCCGCATCACACCAGTATGAACTGAGCCTAAACCTGGATCTTTTTTTTTTTTATTATTCAGATAGTCACCCATACAAGTGGGGTTTGATTTACTAAAACCGAAGAGTGCAAAATCTGGTGCAGCTCTTCATAAAAACGAATCAGCTTATATTTTTTTTTTCTTGTGTCAAAGCTCAAGCTGAAGGTAGAGGCTCCTGAACCAGTTGAATTTTAATCCATCTATGGCCAGCTTTAGCCTAGTAGATAAGGTGACGCTGTGCTGATGTTAAATTCCCAGTCATCTGAAAAGGAAATGGGAAAAAAAATGGGTTTTTGCTTGCGCAAGATTAAATAATTAGTAAACGCAGATTTATCACATTCACTAAGCTAACTGAAATTATACGTTATAGAGTGAACATCCTTTATTTGTTAAATCAGCCCTTGTGTAACAAAAGCTATGTTTTTTTTTTGTTTTTGTTTTTTTGTCAACCTTGATTTTGTTGTTGATACAGGTTGTTTCAGCTCCAAGAGCTTACAATTTTTTTTTTTATAAATTGAAAAAGTCTATTTTCATACTCATACATTCATACCTAGTTACAGTGCCGATTAGCATTGCTGCAAGAACATAGATTGAGACTTATAGCTAAAATACCTTGCTGGTAACAGCCAGCAATCTTTTACCCTGTCATACAGAATAAACTGCTCAGGACTCCTTGAGTTAAAAACTGGAACTTGTGTGTGTATAATGCTTGCTGGTGAAGGTTGAATCGTAATTTTCAGACTGATTGTTGCTACTCGAAATGGCACAAGAAAAAAGGATTGGATGTGGACGTGGAGAGGTAATGCCATACAGAATCACAATATTCAAGGGGGTGAGAAAGTGACAGAAACAGTAAGCAGGCTGGTATCTGAAGCACATGGCAGCTGTTTCCTCATTATTCCACAAGAGATTGTCAAGTACATGACTCAATCCTGAGACCTATGTTTATAACTTCTTGGTAATGTTTTGTTCTTCTCTCATATACCATCACAAAAAAAGATTTAAAAAAAAAACATTCTAATGCCACATACACACGATTGGAAATTCTGACAAGAAAACCGTGGATGTTTTTCCGATAAATTTCCGACCGTCAAGAACTCGGTGGCGTACAACCCTACGACGAGCTGAAAAAAATGAAGTTCAATGATTCCGTGAAACAAAATTCTTGCGCGCTCTGGTGTTTCGCCAAACCCGGGTAGTGTATTATAGTCTTAAGGCAAGGTCTAGAGTCTTGCAGCCCTCAAACCTGGGTAGTGTAGTATAGTCTTAAGGCAAGTTCTAGAGTCTTGCAGCCCCGATTCAATGATTCCGAGCATGCGTCGACTTGATTCCGAGCATGCATGTTTTTTGTGCGTCGAAATTGCATACAGACGATTGGAATTGGAATTTCCGACAAGAACTTTTCCCGTTGAAAAATTTGAGAAAATTCTGACAGACAAAGTCGGATGGGGCCTACACACGGTTGGAATTTACGACCAAAAGCTCACATCAAACTTTTCTTGTTGGAAATTCCGATCGTGTGTACGCAGCATAACCCTCTAGGGTACTGCTTTATTAGAGTTTCCAATTTCCAATAAAACAGCCATTAAAATGTCTCAATACATGTCGTAGATCAGTAAATTCATAGGACAGAGTAAGACATCAGAGCGAAACTTGGGTGTAAAAAAATAAATTGCTAGTGTAGCAAATTAAGATTGTAGGATCACCTATGGCAGTATACTTTTTCTCCCTTGTAATTTTATTCAATTAGATCCATTGTAACAAAAGGAATATGATAGCTATGACTGTTCATTAAATCCAATGCTGGACTAAATTTTGCTGCTGAACTGCAGGAAAGTGTTAACTTGGGGGCAGATTTGTCAAGCTGCAAAGTTGTGTCCTGATAGAAATCTAGCACCCATTTTGGAGCAATAGAAGCCACCAGACACTGAAATAAATGAGTCAAAATACTGGGACACTCTAGGATGGAATGAAAAACACAGAAAAAGGGGAAAAGAGGAAAAGAATGGATGAAAAAAGTTGAAGCACCAAAATTATAAAAATAGGTATGTAATGTGAAAATCAAAAAGAGAAATACATCTTCACATGTAGTGCGCATGTGGATGCATAATGATAACACGCATGCCACGTCCTAAACTAATTTTGTAAAGAGAAAATGGACTAGGGGCTAGTCATGGACTTTACGGGCATTATATGTTGGTAAGAATACAAGTCAGCACCAAAGTGGATTTTATAAAAAATTCTATTTATTACAAAAATATATTTTAAACAAATTAAAAAATATTCTCCGAAAGATATGCACAAGATCATAAGGTAGCACAGCGTTAACAGGGATTATAGAGGCTAAGACATAGAGGGTTTACACATGGTTATCTCATTATTCGTAACTCAAAGGACATTTAAATCCAAAAAATCGTAACAAAGTAGAAAATAAGGACAAAATCGTGGTGCGGACAACCGCTTTAAACCATGAATATGTAGTGTAACTCCTGGAGAGAGCCTGTAGATTAATCCACTGAAGATCTTTAATTGATGACGCTGGACTGGTTATGGCCCGACATGTTTCGCGCTTCCAGATATGTGCTTCTTCAAAGGACCTGTTTAAATCAATGTGCTATAATAATGGAGAAGAGGACATAAATATATAATATAGTTTAACATACGTATGTATACAAACAAATGTGTATAAATTAGCAGAGTAGTTGTGAACGCTGGGAGACATAATGCATGTATAGCAAAAGGGACCAGAACGAGAAAATTCACCAAGGTGTACCAATGTTGGAAAAAAGGAGCCCAAAACACCACAGAAAAAGCTGGCCACCAGAGATCCCAGAGATTCCACTACAATGGAGACATGGGGAGCGATAGAAAAAGGTATAACGCGAGCAAGGAGTAATAACGCCAATGCTTACCTGCGTATCAGAAAATAAGGATGCTTGGTAAGAGGTGAAATGGTCACATAAGTCCAATACTGGAAAGATGGCGCCTTAATGTATGGATAAAATGGCTATTCAAAAGAGCCAACAAAGAGTGGCCATATAAATGGGCTCAAATGGATGGCCTGGTGTACCCAATATAACTGCAAAAAATATATATGTTAAATAAGTATTAAATAAGAAAATGCCAAAAAGCAGCTAGTACTATTAATAGTACTAGCTGCTTTTTGGCATTTTCTTATTTAATACTTATTTAACATATAGCTGCACAAACATGAACTCTTTACAGCAATGTCTCTGTGACTCAGTCAGGGTAGGCTGCATTGCATGGTCTCTATAACTTTATAACAACAGAGAGTCTAGCTAAGGATTACTATCTTAGTAAATCAGTTTAGAACACAAATGGCTGGAGGGATCCAAGGCCCATGTACTGTACACAGGGCCATTCCACTTAAACTGGAGTGCTCTGTTAGCAGTTGGGGCGAGGTTCCCCACAGTAGCTGGGTCTTTATGAGAAGATGAATGCTATTAGACTCCTGTTCTCTGCATGCCAGTTCTGACAGTGAAGAGCAGCTCACCTGGCTACGAAAATGATGGGAAATAGAGTTAAAAAGGCCTGTATCTGAGCATAGTGAACAAATGAACATTCTTCTACAGCACTTTCCTGTGATGGAAAGTTTTTCCGCTGTTTTGGGTATCCTGTATACCTATAAGTCTTTCTCTTGAGGCATTTGAGCCAATAAACTTATCAAAAAGAAGCTCATAGGGCTTGAAGTCTGTCTGATCACCACTGCAGGGTCAGTGAGCACAGGACAGGTCACCAGTAGGAAGGCTAAAAGGGCACATAAAAAAACAGCAGCACCTTCGGGGGTCATTGCTGCATCTTCCTTATTTTATCCAAAACTAAATCGGAAGTTTTGGCTGTACATGCACTTTAAAGATAAAGGTTGCATTAGCTGGTATGTGTGAATAGCTTATCTAGCAGTGTCTGCTCCCCAGTCTCTGCTAGATCTTGTAAAGTATGACATCAGTATAGTATATAGTAAAATCTATATAGCAACTGTGAATCTAGCATTCCAATAAAAGGACATAGTACAACAAAAATGCTAATAAAGGTCGGAATCAACTGTAATGTGGTTGAATTACAATGCAATTTTCTTGAAGAAGCCTTTATGCTTTACAATCTCTTTACAAGATAATTGCTTTAAAGTTTTACAGAGCTTAGTTTTTATGAGTTGTTTTTTACTTGATGTGTAGAGTTGACTCACATGGCTGGAAGGGCAGGCTGAGATGCATTAAAGGCTGGTCTTAAATCACTTAGCTGTTAGGAAGTTGCAGTAATCAAAGCTCATTTGGTTTTACTTAATCTATGACACAGCGGCTACTGTTGCTTTTTTTAGGCTGTCCCTGTACGTTCTGCATTCAGTGCTCTAGTAAGAAACAGTTAAAATGTCAGTTAATCTGCAATTTGTTATATCAATCCAATGAGAAATTCAGAACTGTCTAGAAAAGGGAAATATTAACAGTAATACTATATTAAAATATAAATCTAAGCAAAAAAAAACCAATTAAGCCTTAATCCAGCAATGCTGTTTTTATGTTAAAATCAGAAGTTCCTTGAATTGATGTTCTGATCTTAAAAACTTGTAGAATCTCTGTGTAGCTTAATTTGGAACTACATGTCTCATTACCTTGTAGTAGGATTAGGAAAGTATTGAAAAAGAGGGCTGTCCTGATTCTGCCTGGGAGATAAAAAAGTCAGCAGCTGTATACTGTAGCTGCTGACTTTTAATATATAGACACTTACTTGTCCAGGGAGCCCGCGATGTCGGCACCCCAGCCAATTTTCAGATCACAGCCAGATCCCTACTTGGAATGCGCGAAGCGCGCTGCACTTTCTAATTGGCCTGGTAGCGGGAGAAGGAGGAGGTGGTTTGAACTTCCGAGGGCGCCTTCTCCTGGAAGTGGGGAGGATACCTGTCAAAAACAGGTACCCCTTCCCCCCTCCCCCATGAAAGGTGCCAAATGTGGCACCGGAGGAAGCAGATCAATGGAAGTTCCACTTTTGGGTGGAACTCCACTTTAATATAACACCTTCAGAGAGCCAACATACTGTAGGTGGACGTCGACATTTCTAGTCTCCTTTGTCATTCTGTTGCCGATTTTTGACATTCTCTGTTGAGAATGGTTAGCCTGATCGAACTACCCTGAAATATGTTTGCCATTATATATATATATATATATATATATATATATATATATATATATATATATATATATATATATATATATATATATATATATATATATATTCTGTTAAATCCATCCAGGAACAAGAAGGATGAGAGTTGCAGTAATGACACTTACTCTGAGAGTAATGAAAGAACAACCCATTTTTACAAAAGAGTTATACTGTTTGTTACTTTACTTTAATTTACCTTAATTTGCTCATTGTCTGTAGCATTTCTACTGCTTTCTTAACAGCCATTACAGCAGAAGAAGGAAGCTGACATATCATCAACTGGCAGGAGAAAAATGTGCTACTATATGATGTCCACCTCCTGCCAAAAAGACAGAAAGTCTGGTGTTCTGACAAATGCTCGAACAAGTGAGGTTCAGCACAAACCTGTGTTCAGACAGAAGCGGGAGCTCAAACATAATAACCATATGGGGAAGCCAATGATGTTAAAGACTGTCTTTGTCCATTGGGGGAGATTAATGCTCACTATTGGTTCTGATGGCCATTGTCTCTTTTGGGAAATACAAAATGTTTAATTAGTCACAGGAACAGGAGGTGAGGAACAATCTTCCCACGACCAGAAGAGAATACCCTCACTTAGTAAATATCTTCTTTTACTTTCTGCTGTGTCTCTAGGACAGGATGTAAAGAAAAATCTCCCTAACAAGACACAGACTCCCTTCTTTTTGAAGACTAAAAAAAATGGGTATAAAGTTGTGTTGTGTTGTGATTTAAAAAAATAAAAATAACAAACATTGTATGCTTACCTGTTCTGTGCAATGGTTTCACACAGAGCAGCCCAGATACTCTTCTTTTTGGGTCCCCCATCTGTGGTCCTGGCTCCTCCCTATGCCGAGTACCTCAAAACAGTCTCGCTCCCAAGCTGCGGTCCTGAATGGACATTGTCATTGTCACACACTCAGGAGAGCCGCTGCTCTCTTGCACATTGCTAGTAAGTATAAGGGCGGGTGGGGGGGGTTTGCTCCCAAACCCCCCACCACCACCAAATGATTTGAACCCGTGCACAAAGCAAGGTCCATAAGGACATGGATGAGTGAATTTGGGGTGGAGGAACTTGACTGGCCTGCATAAAGTCCTGACCTTAACCCGATAGAAAACCTGTAATTGGTGAGACCTGATCAGTAAAATCAAACAGGGGCTGCTTGGGGCCTAGTTGATTGACCATAGATCAAAAAAGGAGAAGGGAAGGTTTGGGATTTTCAAGGCACTGATATGAGACAATGTATTAAAAATATATAAATATTTATTTGACAAATTATAATAATACAAAGAGTACAAGACATTTGGGACAAACCCCACAAATCAGATCGATCACAAGACCGTTTTTGTCTAATCGGTGGAGTCGTAATCTCGACCGGTTTCGCAGTATAAAACTGCTTCTTCAGGAGAATGTCTAAAAAATACAGGTAAGACATAATAAAACAACAAGCAATTATATACAATAAATTAATAATAAAGACATTTCATAGGATCAGTGTTGCACTTTGTAGGAGAGTCGCAGGACTACTCACCTCGGTTTGCCAAAGTGATCGTGTGCTTGCTCGGGCAATACCCCCTAGGGCGCACGTGGGGGATAATAAAGACGGGCTCTAAAGGATAAGGTTGATTAGTTAGTCCTAATAGTTAGTACAATTGTATATGAATGGTTGTTAAGAAAGGAGGGAGAAAGCAGGTGGGGTGGGGGGGGGGGAAAGGGGGGAAAAAAGGGGGGGGAGGGGAAAAGAGAAGGGGGAAGGGGGGGAGGAGGGGGGGTGAATAGAGAAGAAGGGAAAGGGAGGCGGCGGAGAGAAGGGAGGGGGAAAAGAGGGGGATGGGGGGAAAAGGGGAGAGAGGGAAGGAGGAAGGGAGGCTTTTACCCCTATCCTTCCCTGGGTCCCAATAATCCCACCTTTTTTCCCCCCCTTCTCCTTCCCTCCCTTCCTCCTTCCCTCTCTCCCCTTTTCCCCCCCTTCCCCTCTTTTCCCCCTCCCTTCTCTCCGCCGCCTCCCTTTCCCTTCTACTCTATTCACCCCCCCTCCTCCCCCCCTTCCCCCTTCTCTTTTCCCCTCCCCCCCCCCTTTTTTCCCCCCTTTTTCCCCCCCACCCCCCCTGCTTTCTCCCTCCTTTCTTAACAACCGTTCATATACAATTGTACTAACTATTAGGACTAACTAATCAACCTTATCCTTTAGAGCCCATCTTTATTATCCCCCACGTGCGCCCTAGGGGGTATTGCCCGAGCAAGCACACGATCACTTTGGCAAACCGAGGTGAGTAGTCCTGCGACTCTCCTACAAAGTGCAACACTGATCCTATGAAATTTCTTTATTATTAATTTATTGTATATAATTGCTTGTTGTTTTATTATGTCTTACCTGTATTTTTTAGACATTCTCCTGAAGAAGCAGTTTTATACTGCGAAACCGGTCGAGATTACGACTCCACCGATTAGACAAAAACGGTCTTGTGATCGATCTGATTTGTGGGGTTTGTCCCAAATGTCTTGTACTCTTTGTATTATTATAATTTGTCAAATAAATATTTATATATTTTTAATACTATGTCTCATATCAGTGCCTTGAAAATCCCAAACCTTCCCTTCTCCTTTTTTGATCTATGGTCAATCAACTAGGCCCCAAGCAGCCCCTGTTTGATTTTACTGATCAGGTCTCACCAATTACAAACAACAGGGATGCTGGCACATTTTATAGATATTGTTATCAAACTTAATAGAGGCAATACTCACAACTTTCACCGATAGAAAACCTTTGGGATGAATTAGAACAGAGACTGTGAGCCAGGCCTTCTCATTCAACATCAGTGCCTGACCTCAAAACATTTTCTTCCAAAAGAATGGTCAAACATTCCCATAGACACACTCCACTCCTAAACATTGTGGACAGCCTTCCCAGACGAGTTGACATTGTTATAGCTGCAAAGGGTGGGCCAACTCCATATTGAACCCTACGGACAAAGACTGGGAAGCCATTAAAGTTCATGTGCATGTAAAGACAGGTGTCCCAATACTCTTGGCAATATAGTGTATATAAAACAGTCTGCACTATTGGATGTCTGTGCTTCACTTTTTTGGTTTGCCTGCCTCTTCTCCTGAGGAATTGCTATCAGAAGTTCAGCATATGGAGAGAACGAACAATTAAGCTATTGTTTAAAGAGAACATGAGACCCCATTTACTCTATTGGGGTGCACAGTACCAGGTGAGAGGATACCCAAAAGGAGTGGTGAAGGCCAATGCAGTGTTTTTATCATATGTGAAGAGATTTCACAGATTTGAGGACATTTTGCAGACCTCTTGCATTGATTGCACTCACAAGTGATTGGATGGTGTATGGAACAATTTTTTGGACTACACATATATGTTTGCACTTTTTTGTGATACACATTATTATGATTTGATACACATTTTTATATGATCAATAGATTATATTTTGTAGTTTATTGATTGACGGAATTCATATTTTTACTATTTATTGCACATGTCCCGTTTCTGAAAGGTTATGTTGAAAGTGCTTCACTATTATTTGCTTTATATTATATTACGGTGTAGTGATAACACAGTTAGGTGGTAGCTGCTTTCTGTTGATTGGGGGATCTTCTCATTTTGTTTTGTTTGGTAGCATGGGGTTACTATTTATTTATTCTGACCGACTTATAATACTGCACTTAGTGGTGCCCCCCTGTGTTGTTCTACTGTCTTTCAGAGATCCATTCCAGCCTCTGGGTGGAGCTGTACGCTTAGTGTCATGTCTTTTATTATGGACTATTACAAACTCTATTAGCCCCCTTATTTTACAGAACTCATTGGGGAATTAACTGCTAATACACCTGGGACTGCACTGTATGTTGTTTTTTCATTCATGCCACAGATAAAATGCTTTGCTATGTAGCTTTGGCAGGATTTATACCCCCACCACTTTCAGCATGCACTGCTGCCTGCTAAACTAAACACATTCAAGTGAATGGGGCCGCACTGCAACCTCCAAGCAATGCATGCATTTGCAGTGCAGTAGTGCAGCATTAATGGGGTTAAAACAGGTGGTGTGTAGGTGACATATTGACTCCTTACTGTTTATCAAACACCTCTGAAAAGCAATCTAAACATCGATCACTTTTCAGAGGAGCGGCAGTCCTTGCCACAAGTGGAAAAAAGCCCTTACTGCTGATTCCGTTGTACTTGACTATGTTTAAAATATATGGTACTCCCTTTTTTAGTAATAATGATGTACCTTAACATACAGTATATACAGTAAAATCACTATGTAATAAAATTAAATAACATAGTGACATGCATTTATGTGTAATGAAAGCTGTGGTGTGGGATGTTGCTTCCAAGAGGTGCATCATCCATAGTGTTGGGAAAGCAAGTATTTTATTTTATTGCACAGTGTTTTTATATGTATTTTAAAGCACACTGTTATCACTATAATGCCTCATTCATATGTGGCGTACTACCGTCTTAGTTCAGGGCCATGCACCAATATCAATTTGCGCGCAGTGTCTATAGATACATCCATATAGCCACTGCAGCCCAGGTGACATGAATGGCACTGCTTGCATGGGGATATACCGAACTCCTAATGTGGGTAAACACAGCCCTCATACAGGTGTACACTGTAGTACACCCTTGTGAAGCCCTTATTTTAGTTTTGATGCAGGCACACTTTACTGTACAATCTTGGCAATGCCAAGATAGATGAACTCCTGCACATGTGCAGGATTGGCATCATCTTGGCCCAGCCAATAAAAATGGCTGAGGATTAGCACTTGAAAATCAACCAGCCAAAAATGTCAGCAGCTAGGCCAGCAGGGAGCTCTGGGACATCGCAGCCCTGGAGAGAAGGTGAGTACAGTTCCACTTTCTGCATTGTAAGTGCATACAGTTTATACTTTTTTTAGGGTGCTAGTCAGCACTCTCTACATTACTCCTGACCCTTGCACTGTGTGTTAGGCACTTAGGGGGAAATCCACAAAGATCCGGCGTAACGTAAATTTTCCCATTTAAGTTACACTGCCTTAAAATTTCTACCTAAGTACCCGATCCACAAAGCACTTACCTAGAAATTTTTGGCTGTGTAACTTAAATTCCGCCGGCGCAAGGCGTTCCTCTTTTCATGGGGGCGATTCCCATTTAAATTAGGCGCGCTCCCGCACCGGCCGTACTGCGCATGCTCGTGACGTCATTTTCCCGACGTGCATAGCGCGAAATTACGTTACGCCGAGCTTTGTGGATCGCGACGGGTCAATAAAGTTGCGTCGAAAAAAAAAAAGATACGGCAAAAAAAAAAAATTCAAAACAAAAAAAAAATTGTGTCGCTGGACAGAAGGGTCTGCTTTTACATGGTGTAAACAGTTTACACTTTGTAAAAGCAGCCCTAATTTTGCGTTTGCAAACTAAAACTTACGGAGAAAAAACAAAGCTGAAAAGCTTTGTGGATCTCCGTAAGTGCTAATTTGCATACCCGAGGCGGCATTTCGACACAAAATGCCCCCAGCGGTGGATGCGGTACTGCATCCTAAGATCCGGCAGTGTAAGTCCCTTACACATGTCGGATCTTCTGCCTAACTATGGAAAACTGATTCTGTGGATCAGTTCCATAGTTAGAAACAGGGATACGACGGCGTAACAGCAGTTACGCCGGCGTATCCCTTTTGAGGATCTGGCCCAAATTACCTAGAGTAGAGTAGGATCAGGTTTTATTTAACCATACCCCTTTAGGCCCTTAGTGCACTGTTACGGCAATTTGGCCACAACTACCAAACTACACACACACCACATCATTATGGCCTATGGGTGCCTCAGGTCTTTCGCACACCTAGCAAACGCCTAGTTGCTGGAGGGAGGATTTTGCTCTCTCTAATAGCATTCTACTAAGGGCAAGAGAGAGAGGACACCCTCATTCTCAGGTGTCCTTTTAGGAAGCAGTGAAATCTATTCACTGCTTCGTTCTCCGGCATTCACGGAGGAGATTTGTCTCTTCTGTGTGCCTGTTTATGAAGCGGCGTTGATCGCTTCACCCTTGGAGGAGTGAAGTGATCTACCAACTCTTCAAACAGTGGAGAACGGCCCCTGATACTGGAATCTCGTGAGACTTTACGAGATTACAGTACCAGCAGAAATTCACAGAAAAACCGAGATGTCAGTTTATTGAGCAGTGATAAATTATCACCGCTCAGTACACTGACAGACGGTGTGGTTAATGTAATTAAAATAACGAGTCTCCCTTCATAATATATATATGTATACACACACATTATATATACATGTATATACACACACATTATATATATATATATATATATATATATATATATATATATATATATATACATGTACACATTATATATATATATGTATGTATATATATATATATATGTATACACATAAATATTACAGGGGGACATAGTTACAGGACGAGGTAGAAGGAAGTTAAAAATCTTCCTCCTTCCTCCTCAGAACCCCCGGGATTCCCTCTTCACTCCCCGCTTCACCAGCTCTGAGATGGTGAGTGTGAATTCTGACACAGATCACCAGTAAAGCCCTCAGATCACAGCTTCATAAACTGGCCGTTACTGTGTCAGTCTATAAGGATTCTCTGTGTGTGGATAATCGGCGGGAAAACAAAAAGATGGAAAACAAAAAGATGGAGAAGCTGCCTTCATTCTCAGTTGGTGCCTTAGGTTTGAAATTATGAGTACACATACAGTATGCCTTACAGTATTTATATCACATGGTTAATCGCAGCAGTCTTTACTAGTGTTGCTCACGAATATTCGCATTGCGAATATTCGACTCGAATATAGCATATTCGAGAAATCGCGCTATATTTCGAATTTCGCGGTGAATATTCGCAATTCCGAATATTCGCATTTTTTCAATTTGATTTTTAAAACAGATCACATCCTATCGACGTCTAAAAGCATTGCTGGTATGATTAGAGACCCTGGGCCGAGTAGCTAAGCTGAGGCGATCCTTTTATGTTGCCAAATTGAAAAAAAAAAATTGCGATTTTTCGCTATTGCGAATGCGAAAATGATTGCGAATTTTCGATAACTGTGGTAGGAGAACTCTGATTGTCTCTGATGCAAAAGGGGGGGGCTTTGTGTATGTGTATGTTATGAATATTTGTATGTTTGATATTATTATTTTTTGTAAGAAGGAAAAAATTGCGCATACCTTAAAAAAGGGGAGAATACAGCAGCAACTCAAAAATGTTATACAACATAAATTAATACAAGACAGAAAATGGAGTCGCTCTACAAGAATAAAAAATATGTCTAGTGACAAGACATGTGGGCAAATTATAAAATAAGCAAGCGCAAATAACTTGTGAAATACACAGTGAAACAAATATATAAAGAAATATAGTCCCAATAATAGAAAAATAATCTTTCATAAAAATGTCTTTGATATGTGAAGTGAAAAAAAGTCCAAAGCATGCAGCATGAACGTGTTCAATCTTCAAGGTGTTTGATTGACAAATGGCTGTGACAGATGGATAGAGTAAAGAATCACCACCAATGCAAAACACTTTTTATTTTGTATTGTAAAATATCACGAATATTCTGAGCCAATCAGAGTGCTCCTTCCGCATTTGCCGAATATTCGCAATTATTTTGTATTGTAAAATATCAAGAATATTCTGAGCCAATCAGAGTGCTCCTTCCGCATTTGCCGAATATTCGCAATTATTTTGTATTGTAAAATATCAAGAATATTCTGAGCCAATCAGAGTGCTCCTTCCGCATTTGCCGAATATTCGCAATTATTTTGTATTGTAAAATATCAAGAATATTCTGAGCCAATCAGAGTGCTCCTTCCGCATTTGCCGAATATTCGCAATTATTTTGTATTGTAAAATATCAAGAATATTCTGAGCCAATCAGAGTGCTCCTTCCGCATTTGCCGAATATTCGCAATTATTTTGTATTGTAAAATATCACGAATATTCTGAGCCAATCAGAGTGCTCCTACAGCATTTGTCGAAATTGCGCAATAAATATCGCATTCGCATGTTGCGATATTTCGATAAAATATCACGAATATTCTGAGCCAATCAGAGCGCTCCTCCAGCATTTCTCGAAATTGCGCAAAAAATATCGCATTCGCATGTTGCGATATTTCGATAAAATATCACGAATATTCTGAGCCAATCAGAGTGCTCCTACCGCAGTTATCAAAAAATCGCAATTATTTTCGCATTCGCAATAGCGAAAAATCGCAATCATTTAATTTCGATAAAATATCACGAATATTCGAATTTAGCGAATATATCTCGAATATTCGAATATATATTCGAGATATATCGCGAAATCGAATATGGCATATTCTGCTCAACACTAGTCTTTACTTAGATTATTGTTCTAATTTAGCACTGTATATTCCCTTTTGTTTTTTATGTTTTTCATTCTATGAGTCAAGTCTTAAACTGCAATTTGTGGGTCATCTAATATGACAAATTTGTGTATGAACCCTAGTGTTGGCAGTGGGTAAATATTTCAGAAGATGGGACTACTGAAATGATTAAAAGCTTTTTAATCCTTCTGCCTTTGACCCCATTAGGGAGATTTTGCCCACTTCCTGCCCCTGTATGGCCCCGTACACACGAATTCAGCCAGAAACTCGGTCGGAGCTGAATTCTGCCGAGAAACCTGGCCGTGTGTACACTTTCGGCCGAGGAAGCCGACGAGGACCTCGGCGAGGAAATAGAGAACATGTTCTCTATTTCCTCGTTGTTCAATGGGAAATTTCGGCTCGCCGAGATCCTCGACGGCTTCACAAGGAACTCGACGGGCAAAACGATGTGTTTTGCCCGTCGAGTTCCTCGGACGTGTGTACGGGGCCTGACAGTTGTCATGGGGGCACAAAGGCGCATACAGCAACAAAATCTTTGTCAGACATTTTAACTTGTCTTCACAAATGTGATTCTGGTTATGTTTTTTATCCCTGTTATGCCCTGTACACACAATCTGGCTTTTACGCGGCCAAACTCACATAGGAATTCTGACAGAATTCCATCGGAGTAAAAGAGTAACATGTTCTCTATCTAAACTCCGACGGAATTCCTCGGAATATCCGATGGAAAAATTCAGATGGGGCATACACACGGTCGGGATTTCCGATGGAAAAAGTCCTTCTGATCGTGTGTACAGGGCATTAAAGAGCTACTCCTTTATTACCTAATAGGGGGGCAGACAGCAAATAAATCCTATACTTGCTAGAGTATATCCAAAACAAAAAGGTCCATTTATATTGTTGCAGCACATTAATGCATGTGGGTTGATGAGCGTTATGTTAGGAAAGCCCATTCTGGGCTTCCTAATGCACCAAAAAAGGTGCAAGCACTATTTTTAGCAATGCAGCACACCACAACATAAATCAATGCATTACCATGCACTGCAAAGCAGGTGCATTAGAAAAGATATGTAGAGGGGATATATAGAATAAAGGGCACCACAGTACACCAACACACATAATGGACATCGCCACTTGTTTTGGTACAGTTTAGTTTGCAACTCTTTTTCATTTTAGAACATCTTAACAGCAGAGTTTGAAGTAAGGATTAAGCTATAGAAGTATTTTTTTTCAGTAGCGTAGAAAATTATTAGCTTAAGTTTAATAACTGGTTAATTTTAGATGAGTACATTCAGTCCTGTCATTCTTTAGCTTCAAAGGAACAGAAAACATTCAAAACATTTAGGCCTTCAATCAACTGTAATTAGTTTCATAAATGAATCTGTAGTTTCTAAAATCTTCATACATCTAGTGAGTTCCACCCTAAGCTTGGATATGTTCAGTATCTCCCAAAAGTGAGTACACCCCTCACATTTTTGTAAATATTTTATTCTATCTTTTCATGTGACAACACTTTTCATGTGACAACAGAAATTACACTTTGCTACAATGTAAAGTAGTGAGTGTACAGCTTGTATAACAAAGTACATTTGCAATCCCCTCAAAATAACTCAACACACACCATTAATGTCTAAACTGCTGGCAACATAAGTGAGTACACCCCTAAGCGAAAATCTTCAAATTGGGCCCAATTAGCCATTTTCCCTTCTCAGTATCATGTGACTTGTTAGTATTACAAGGTCTCAGGTGTGAATGGGGAGCAGGTGGGTAAATGTGGTGTTACCGCTCTCACTCTCTCATACTGGTCACTGAAAGTTCAACATGGCACCTCATGGCAAAGAACTCTCTGAAGATATGAAAAAAAGAATTGTCGCTCTACATAAAGATGGCCTAGGCTATAAGAAGATTGCCAAGACCCTGAAACTGAGCTGCAGCACCATGGCCTAAATCATACAGCGGTTTAACAGGACAGGTTCCACTCAGAGCAGGCCAAGATGTTGAGTGCACGTGCTCCACGTCATGCACTATGTTCCTCTATACATCATGTACATGAGAAGAAAGTGGAGAGAAAGATAGTTGGCAGTATGTACAGGAGAGAAGTGTGGAGGGTAAGGTTGGGTTACAGTATGTACAGGAGAGGAGTGTGAATGCTACTACTTGGTTTTTCCCTGGGCATTCCCCAGCTGTTGTTATCTGCTTTAGCCTTCCAATGCTACTTACTGCTATGGCCAGCTATAGATGGGGCGGTGGACACGTTTATGTTTCACCTGTGGTGCTTGTATTGGTCCAGCAGCGCACCAACACCTTTGCAGCCATTGTGCTACATGCTGGGTGTTTGGTGTGCTCCTGCACCTTTAAGGAGGGGTGGCTCCCCTTCTGTCCACCTGCCCTCATCTATCCATTAGAATGCATATGCCTCCATTGTGGGGACACTCATTGTTTAGTGTTAGGACCACAGATTACAGGGTGCCTTGGCGTGGCTCTGTGGCTCAAGCATGTGTTTGCATATGCCTCCATTGTGGGGACACTCATTGTTTAGTGTTAGGACCACAGATTACAGGGTGCCTTGGCGCGGCTCTGTGGCTCACGCATGTGTTTGCAAATGCGTGCGGACAAAACCCCTGTTTTTAACGCATACTGTTAGACAGGTTAATTGGCTGTTCTGCGAGCTGGTCGGTAAGTAGGCTTGGTTTTTCCCTGGGCATTCCCCAGCTTTTGTTGTTATCTGCTTTAGCCTTCCAATGATACTTACTGCTATGGTCAGCTATAGATGGGGCGGTGGACATGTTTATGTTTCACCTGTGGTGCTTGTATTGGTCCAGCAGCGCACCAACACCTTTGCAGCCATTGTGCTACATGCTGGGTGTTTGGTGTGCTCCTGCGCCTTTAAAGAGGGGTGGCACCCCTTCAGTCCACCTGCCCTCATCTATCCATTAGAATGCATGTGCCTCCATTGTGGGGACACTCATTGTTTAGTGTTAGGACCACAGATTACAGGGTGCCTTGGCACGGCTCTGTGGCTCACGCATGTGTTTGAAAATGCGTGCGGACAAAACCCCTGTTTTTAACGCATACTGTTAGACAGGTTAATTGGCTGTTCTGCGAGCTGATTGGTAAGTTGGTTTTTCACTGGGCATTCCCGAGGTTTTGTTGTTATGACAGTGGGCATTATGTACAGGAGAAGAGTGTGGAGGGTATCACAAGGGGTGGTATGTACAGGAGAGTAGTATGAAAGGGTATGATGGAGGCATTATGTACAGGAGAGGAGTGTGGACGGTATATTAGTGGGCAGTATGTACATGAGATGTGTGTGGTGGGTAAGACAATGAGCAGTATGTATAGGAGAAGAGTTTGTAGGGTATAAAAGTGGGCAGTATGTACAGGAGAGGATTGTGGAGGGTATGACAGCCAGAACTATGTACAATAGAGGAGTTTATGAATGTGGGCAGTATGTACAGGAGTGGAGTATGGAAGTTATGATACTGAGCAGTATGTACATGAGATGTGTGTGGAGGGTAAGACAATGAGCAGTATGTACAGGAGAAGAGTGTGGAGGGTATGACAGTGGGCAGTATGTACAGGAGAGGAGTCTGGAGGGTTTGACAGTGGGCACTATGTATAGGAGAGGAGTGTGGAGGGTGTATAGGAGAGGAGTGTGGAGGGTATGATAGTGAGCAGTATGTACAGAAAAGGAGTGTGGAGGGTATGATGGTGGGTACTATGTATAGGAGAGAAGTGTGGAGGGTATGACAGTGGGCACTATGTATAGGAGAGGAGTGTGAAGGGTATGACAGTCAGCAGTATGTACAGGAGAGAAATGTATGACAGCAGGCGCTATGTACATGAGAGGAGTGTGTAGGGTATGACAGCGGGCATTATGTATAGGAGAGAAGTGTGGGGGGTATGACAGTGAGCAGTATGTAATGCGTTCCCGCCCTGTTACACCACCAGGTGCAGGCTCTGCACTGATCGATAGAAAGAAGAAATCATCCTGAACTGCCACACTCTGGTTAGGCGAATTTATTGCAGAAAACACAGGGAATAAAATAAAAGAAATACAAAATGATCCAAAAAATCATGCAAAGCAAACAAGAAGTGGACATTCAGGGACAAAAATCGGACGCGTTTCACATCTAAAATTGATGCTTACTCATAGCTGAGCAGTATGTACAGGAGAGGTGTGTGAAGGGTATCACAATGGCACTATGTACAGGTGAGGAGGATAAAGGAATCTGGGAAGGAAAAATGAAAACGTTTGTGGAAGGATGTTTAGGGACTGCATAGTGGTTAAGCGGGGCCATACATTGATTGAAATTTAGCCAATTAAGCAGAGACCAGCCATAGTCGATCTATGTATGGGCTAGTTGGTTTTACACAAGTCAATCTATTATTCGACTTGAGTACAACCAGCCTGTCAGGTTTTTCCCAAAACAATCAGTAGTAGTATCAGAGCCAGATACACACAGGTTACATACACCACGATCATTAGAGCGGGAGCAATAATTCTAGCACTAGACCTCCTCTGTAACTAGGGATGAACTTTATGTTCGAGTCGAACATGAGTTAGACTCGGACATTGGCTGTTCGCCCATTCGCCGAACATCGAACAATTTGGGGTGTTGGCGACAAATTCGAAAAGCCGCGGAACACCCATTAAAGTCTATGGGAGAAATCAAAAGTGCTAATTTTAAAGGTTATTATGCAAGTTATTGTCATAAAAAGTGTTTGGGGTCCTGGGTCCTGCCCCAGGGGACATGTATCGATGCAAATTTTTTTTAAAAAACAGCCATTTTTTCGGGAGCAGTGATTTTAATGATGCTTTAAGTGAAACAATAAATGTGAAATTTTCCTTTAAATTTTGTACCTGGGCGGTGTCTATAGTATGCCTGTAAGGTAGCGCATGTTTTCCGTGTTTATAACAGTCTTTGCACAAAATGACATTTCTAAAGGAAAAAAAGTCATTTAAAACTACAATATGGAGAAAAAAAACCCTGCCGCTACGAACGATACTGCCTCCACAGGAGGCGCCCGGCCGAATGACGCTCTCCTGCCATGAGAGCTCTTTTATAGCTGAGGGCAGGGGCCACCCGTCACGTGCAACGCAAGGAGAAAGGCTGGGATTACTCAGTGATGTGTACTGGTGACCCTGCCCCCTCTGACGCGTCACGGTGAAACCCACGTTGCACCATGTTGAGGTATGTGGCCTTGTATGGTTCAGGAGGGGAGCGCTCTCTCGTTCCCCCTCTTTTCCTGTGGCCTGCCAGGTTGCGTGCTTGGATAAGGGTCTGGTATGGATTTTTGGGGGGAACCCCACCCCATTTTGTTTATTGTGCGGAGTTCCCCTTAAAATCCATACCAGACCTGAAGGGTCTGGTATGGATTTTTGGGGGGAACCTCACACCATTTTTTTTTAAATCTTTTAAAAAAAATTGCTGCACAAATACCATGTAACATAAAAAGTTGCAAAGACCACCATTTTTTTGCCATAGGGTGTCTGATAAAACAATATATGTGTTTGAGGGTTCTGAGTAATTTTCTAGGAAAAAAAATGATTTTTACATGTAGGAGAGAAGTGTCAGAATTGGCCTGGGTGACAAGGGGTTAATAACTATAAGTAATATACAAATAATTATTTTAAGCACTGTAAGCTCATCCTCTCAGTCTGCTGCAGAGTGTGTCAGCTTGTATTTAAACTGGCCGCTCTGTATGTAGCTTCTGACAGGCAATGCAAGCAGTCCCGTATCTCCAGAACCATATGTAGTGCCTGGTTACTTCCAAGTACCGGTGTTTTGTTAAATTTAGAGGGGGATCAGAGAGTTAAGTATCTCTGATCCAGTTAATATATTCAAATTGGGTCTCTGTCTCAGCTTGGCTGTGCTGTGGGCTTACTCTGTTTTTTCTGGGGTGCTGTTCCCACCCCAGGACGATAGGTGGCAGCAGTGGAATTGAGGTTTGGGTGCTTTTCCCCAGCAGCCTATCATGAGGGTTTCTCCTCGCTGTGCATGCTGGGGGAGGGTATTTATGAGACAGACAACATTGGTCTGGGTTCTTCTTCGAGTGCGGCACCCACCTTTAGGGTGACTGCATCACCGCGCCCTGGCGAAATGGCCTACCAGGCCGGGGTGCGCGTGCCACGTGGTGGTCCTGGTTCCGGGACCATGTTGGCCAGGAACATTTAAAGCTGTGGCAGGGCCCCAGTAATCGACTGGGTCCTTAATCCTGAGAAGATCCCAAGCGAGATAGCTGTTCAGTGGGGAGTCCATCTGAGGAGAGTCAAGAGAGGCTGATAATCCAATAGGGTCTCGACAATCCACCGGGGATCAAGGGAACCGAATACTGAAAGAATGGACGTTGGTCACCTGTCAGTCGGTCACCTGTAAATTACCTGAAGGAGATCCAGGCCAAAGTCTTTTAAGGAGGATTACCTCCGCTACCTCAATCCTAAGGAGGGTCTGTGGCAGAGACTTTTCCCTAAGTTCCGAGTGATACTCTAGCTGCCAGGTCAGTGAGAAAGGCCTGTCCAGGTACGCTATACCCACTCCGGCTGGATTGGCAAAGAAGACTGTGTTGTTGGAAGCAGGACCTGTCGTGGACATTCCGTTAATTCTACATCCACCATACATCCTTAGACGGCGGAGGAGCCATGAGGTAACATGCCACCCAAAAAAAAACAGCAGATTATTCGGGGGTAGTGCTACACATAAATGATAGGAGCCCCATATTTTGACCAGTGGTGGGGTAGGTCTTTACATACCATACCCTCCATCTACAATGAATATTGCTGTTTTTTAAAACACATCACAATCAGGGATTATGAAAGTGTATAATGTGTTAAAAAAATTATGATCTAATAAAAAAAAAATTCTTGTGTTTTTTTTAAATTAAATTAAAAAGGAGTTAAAAATAACAACTTGCATAATTTCAAGTGATACAACATTATTTTATTTATTTGCTTGTTTTGTTTGTTAGTAAACATCAAATAAACATTAACAAGTCCCAAAGTAGTCTCTCTATATTTTCCAAAGTTTGCACACTTTTTCTCATTTACCATCTAACACACGTCAAGTAACTAAAAACTCAGAGGGAACTGTAGGGGTTTTCTTTCGCCATTTGGGTGACAATAGCTGACTAGCAGCTTTCCAAAAAGAGCTATTTAATAGGTACTTCCAATACAATTTGAATTTGGAAAATGCAAAAGAATCCAGACCATGGAAATTAGGGTTGAATTTGAAGCTCAACACTAAAGGACACACAATGAACTACAAAACTCATGGTCTCACTGACAGAGAGACACAGAGGTTAAAAGGTAATGATCTACTGTAATATTTCCACACCACTTTGATCCAACCTCATATGTCATAAATGTATCATGTATGTTAGCGTTTATGATAGGGCCACTATATACATGCTGTTATTATCCAAGGTCAATGAACTAAGACACAGTATATATATATATATATATATATATATATATATATATATATATATATATATATATGAGATATTATATACATGAAATTGAAAGTTTACTTTCATTTACATCTCTGCAAGCTATAGAAAGAAAGTATTATTTTTTTCTATTTGCCTAATACAATTGGATTAGGTATTGAAAGAGTAAAATTGTTACAACCCATGCCAGCTTGGTGACTCTTTATAAATGCTTGGTGACTCTTCCTAAATAGATTCATCAAACTCTACAGAACTTGGCAGTCTATTCCTAAAATTTGCATACAACCCAATAGAAGCAATAGAAACATTAATATAGCACACACCCACAAATTAATTATGTGTGACTAATTTTGCACATACTCATTAATCTAAGCAATTTGTCTAGTGATAACACCTCATGTCTTTTTGGAAGGCAGAGATGGAAACCACCTTCTCCTTAGCTGAACTGTGCAGATAAAAAAGACACACATTAATGCAATTCTGTAATCATTAGTACATCATTGAATGGATTTTTTAAATGCAAGCAGTTTAAGTACCTGGATTTGATCTAGTATCAGCCTCTTCCAGTCCTAGTATAGCAGAGTTGGAGTGTGGGAGGAAGTAGCACCTAAAGGAGCCAATCCGTTCATGCGCTGGAAAGAAGATAAGAGATAAGCTCATCACTGTGATGTTTCTGCTTTCTTTTTCATTACCTTATTTCAGGGCTCAAAATTTCTGAGCTACTAGCCAGGCCTCAAGGGTTACACGCCACCAGTTGCCCCACCCAAACCCTACCCTTTCCCTCCCCTAATTACACCCCTAAACACGCCCTTATGCAGAATTAAGTTATTAAAATAAATATAACAACTTTATCAGTGTCTATTAGACAAGTGCAAACTGAAATATTTTGTTTCGGAATTTCGGTTTTGTCCGAAAAATACATTTATTTAGTTACTCCCGAAATTCGTTTTTATTTATTTTGTTTCGTTAAAACATGCATTTGTATGAAAATATGAATTAAAGTGGAGCTCCACCATAAAGTGGAACTTCCGCTCATTGGAACCCTACCCCCTCCGGTGTCACATTTGGCACTTTTCAGGGGGGAGGGGGGTGCAAATACCTGTCTAAGACAGGTATTTGCACCCTCTTCCGGGAGTCCACTCTGCGGGGACCTGAGGGTAGTGCGTCACTTCCCGCCCTCCCCCCCATTGTGTTCTGGGAAACACACGGCTCCCAGAACACAGCGGGGACCAGTGAGCACGGCGCAGCGCAACTCACGCATGCGCCATAGGGAACTGGGCAGTGAAGCCGCAATTCTTCACTTCCTGGTTCCCTCACCGAGCATGGCAGTGGGGGCAGCAGAGTGACGAGCGATTTCTCGTCTTTTGCTGCCGACGTCGCTGGACTCCAGGACAGATAAGTGTGCTAATATTAAAATTCAGCAGCTGCAGTATTTGTAGCTGCTGGCTTTTAATTATTTTTTTACGGCGGAGCTCCGCTTTAATTTGAATTAATTAAGGTCGAATCTGTCAAGTTAAGACTTATGGTATCTGTCAGATGTTCTAAGAAGTTTTGAAGAAGCAGCTCAACTCTACGACGCCGCAATCGTACATTTCCGATTGAATGCTCCGCCAATAAGCTATAGTAGAATTCTAATGTTGTTTGAATTGTAATAATTATAAATATTATTTATTATTACTAGTCAACACAATTCTTCTTTCGTTCGCGGCAATCGTATGTTTTTAGCTGCTACGTTGAACGGTATTATACATATTTTTCATCGTATCAAATGATACGATACTTGTTTGTTTCTGTTCATGTCGAATGGTCTACCATAACAGCCAATGGAATTGCGTTGTATCGAAATTCAAGCATATAACTTCCTTCCTGTTTCATAACGATTCTGGTTCACACTGGCAATGGCAGCATCCGACAGTGGCTCCAGGCAGTTGGACCCCATGGAGGTTCCTGGCCCTTCTATGGAGGCAGCAGCAGCACCACTATTAAAAAAGCACAGGAGGGGGACACAAGCTGCAACCAGCAGGAAGCTTAACCTTCCGTGGGCTCACATTAAGTCCTAGGTCCTTGTAAGGGAAACTCTTCCTTGCTGGATTTTTATTTTATTTTTGCCTTTCCTACTTTTTTTTTTTCTCTCCAACAGGACCCCACAAACAAAGGCATTTTTTAAAAGCTGGACGTCAACAATAAAAAAAATAGTATGTAGTGTGCCCCCCACCTCTTTTGGTACAGCAAGGGATAAATGCTCATTTGATCTTGGGTTAAGGGATAGGCAAAAATACTTAACCTATTTCTCTCTCTTCCAGTCTATTAAGGTTTTCCGATGGTAAGTATACTGTAGTTACAAGTTTTGAAAAGTTCAAGTGCTCAGACTTATAGTGTAAAGAAGCTGTTTTCTGGGACTCTGGGAAATCTATTACTGGATCCCAGTGGAGATCTTGTTCCCAACAGCACCATGCCTAGGATATATAATGCATGGATGTTGATTTACTTAACGGCAAATTAGATGTTCACTTTGCAAGGGCAGTTGAATTTGGAAGGAAATTTTCCCCAGCGCTTATTGAATGAGGGGAAACTCTGCTGACTTCCATCATCCAATCATGTGCAAGCAAAAATGCTTTTTATTTTCCATGCACGTGATTAGGTATTATTATTATTTGCAAAGTAAATATTCACCACATTCACTACGATTCACTGCGAAATTTCTTTGCAAAGTGCAAGGTAAACAGCCTATTTGCCTTTAGTAAATTAACCACAGTGGATGCCCCGTTCACACATCCGGTTTTTCCTGTCGGAAAATCTCAGATGAGAGCTTTTGGCCGGGAATCCCGACCAGCTGACTTTTTCCCACAAGAAAAATGCCAGGAAAAAAAGAGAGCAGGATCTCTTTTTTCTCGTCAGAAAAAATCCTAGCGGAAAAGCGTTCGTCTGTATGCAATTTCAACATGTAAAAAAAAAGTGTATGCTTGTAATCAAGTCCGCGCATGCTCAGAAGCATTGAACTCCATTTTCTTGGCTCGTCGTAGTCTTTTACGTCACCGCGTACTTGGCAGTCAAAATTTCTCAGAACTTTTGTGTGACCATGTGTATGCAAGGCAGGCTTGAAAGGAATTCCGTTGGGAGACCCATCGTTTTTTTTTCCGGATGGGAAAACCACTCGTGTGTACGGGACATTTCTCTTTTACTGACAGTATATGATACATAGTTACATAGCACCTTTTTTGATTACTATAAACAGTAAAGTACTAATGTGCTACCAACGTGTTCAACAGTAATTAATAATACATAAAGTGCTACAGTGCTAAAGTGAAAGGTGCAAAGAGCAGCCAAACTTCTGTAGTATTGCCAATACCCATAAATTATGTAAGATAATGAAGTAGCGCTAATTGCTCTATATGTGCGTTGTATATGTAGTACAGTAAGCCTAATAAATAAAGTAAATCTACTAAATAAATAATGTGACACAAACGGTGCACAATAACTATTAAAGTGCTAATGAGCTAAAATCTAGGGAAATAAACTCATAAATATAACTATAAAAAAATATATAGATGAATCGCAGTGTAACAGTGCTAAAGTCCATATGTAAGGTGCATCCAAAGTAAACTGGTAATGAAATATTCAAAAAAAGATATTATAAAAATAACAATAAGAATCTTGAATCTATAAGCGATATAAATAGTAAACAATGATATAGTCCATTTGTGAAGTGCATCCAACAATGAACTGGAGTTCTGGCCAATAAAGTTCTTAATCCAAAAAAGGTTTACCTCCACAACAAGCAAACAGAGATGAGAGGGAAAGGGAGGGGTAAGGGAGTCCAAGTTACAAATGGAAGGTAGGAAGTGAAAATATCATTCTATGAATCCTCCCACAGTAGTGCTAGCCTCTCACCTTAAGGAAAGACCCCAATGGGTCTAATGATGCATCAAGGAATACCCGTCACTGAACACGGTTGTTGTATCCTCCTCCAGATATCAGAGCTAGGGATCTCTGCGGCTGTTTATCCATTTTAATAAAAGGTGGCAATGGGGACAGGGGAAGGGGCAGGGGAGGGGCAGTGGGACTTTAAAATAAAAAAAACACTAGGGCAGGATGAGTCAATCAATAGGATAAACAAAACATTTAATAGTAACATCATTGAGTATAGTACATAAAATGACATTAATAGTACATCCATAAGACAATACCAGGTATGGTATAAGATGATTGGTAAATCATATCAAACATAGTAAAAAATGGTTGCATAAAATGCATAGTAACCTATGATTCACATAAATGTCAATGATAACGCAAATGTTGAACATATTAAAATAGTAAGGTAAAATGGCATTGATATATGACTCAAACTTTTCAATATGGCCCATGGTAACTTCATGATTTCTGTGATATGACATCAATTGGTAGTAAGGCTTGACGCGTTTCGTGGAGTAATATAAAAGTTCAACAAAGTAGCTCTTTCACTGATAAGACGGTAAATAAGAGCCCAAAGGGGCATCTGTGAATAATATATAAAAAAATTATAATAGTACACAGTGAAGGCAGTGAACTGCTGATGAGAGGGAAAATAAAGGAAAATGGATGAGATGGCTAAATGGTGAAAAAACAGTAAGATACCAACTCTGTAGAAGGATGTAGGATACAAGACTCCCAAGATAAGAATGAAAACCCGTGAACAGGAGTGTAGGGCTAGGTGATTAGAACCTAGGTGTAAAAGGTGGCCCGTCTGCTGGTAAGCTGGCAAATAAGAACCCACTGGAAAACTATTAAATAGGTATAGATATAGTAGGCCAAATTGCAAGTGACCTAGTGGTAGGGAGTGAGTGACAAAAAAATAATACAAAATAATAATGGTATAATGGTTGAAAAAGTGAGTGAAATCGGTAGATTAGAAAGCCTAAGTGACCACACAGTGGGAAATAAGAGATCCCAAAGTCCAAGGACAGGAGTAGGGAACATAAGAGAAAGCTAGAGCATTGCCGAGGGTGGGTGAGACACTGTGTGCCTTGAAAGAGGATGTGGATGGGCCGCTCGCCAGCACAGTCCCGCCAACGTCATGCTCGAACGTGCGAGGAGGGAGGAAAAAGGCGACTGCGTACAGGCACCCAGTGCCTATACATAGGCGCATGATACCTCCGTCATGATGCACGTAGGATGGAAAAATCACCAATGTCAGCACGGGGCGTCAGGAGACGCCACTCATGCAGGAGTGGGGGGGTGTGGCGTCAACGCGCAGCAAGCGGGAGTACCCAGTCCCACAGCCAATAGGGTCGAGGGAGTGGGGAATAGCCCCGGTGCATGTCGCAGCTCCGGGAAATGGATGCAAGAAGATTCCTCCAAGTGATCATCTCAAAGCAATCAATAAAAACACACAGAATATCCCAATATTGCGATTAACCCTTGATGGCACTTGATGAGAAACAGCAGCAAAAACATGAAATGATAAAGTTAGTAGAGTGTAAGTTTCCATCCAGAGTAATATGAAGAAAGAGATAGTTGGGACTTTATATGAGACCATGACTGTACAGTACACAGGTCTCCATCCCCGCTGGTTGAGAATTGCGACGTGCGTAACGTACTTACGACGGGAAAATAAAAAAATTCAAAAGCGACGCGGGAAAGACGGGCATACTTTAACATGGTGGAGTAATTTTACACCATGTTAAAGTACCCCTAACTTTGCGACGGGAAACTAAGACTTGCACCGCCGTAACGACGGGAAAAACCTTCGTGGATCGCCATAACTGCTAATTTGCATACCCGACGCTGGTTTACGACGCAAACTCCCCCCAGCGGCGGCCGAAGTATTGCATCCTAGAATCCGACGGTGTAATTCAATTACACCTGTCGGATCATAGGGCTAGCTATGCGTAACTGATTCTATGAATCAGTCGCATAGTTTGAACGGCCCTAAAACAGAGATACGACGGCGTATCAGGAGATATGCCGTCGTATCTCTTTTGTGAATCTGGCCCTATGACACTCAAAAAATCATACCCACCAACTGACCCCTCTCTACCTTTTTGGCACTTTTTCTGTTCTAATCCCATCTAGTTTGCATGTTTGAAGGTTATCGCTAAGGAGTTATATCAGAATGTGCAATTTGTCATAAATTAGTATAACAACAAGATGTAGGAAGAAGAACATTTAAGAAAACATGCAATTAGCTGAAAACGTCCGAAACAATGGTCACTATTTAAGCAACATTCTACCATGTGTATTGTTCTTTATCTTAGTGTTGTGAATCTTTCCTAAACAAGTTCAACATCATTGTCATTGCTATCATTGCCATTTTTCTTCAGCTAGTACACAAAGACAAAAATACAAAGACAACATAACTGCTTAATCATTCTTTACCCTTAATCTTAACCTTTGACATGACCTGAGAATGCAGAAGCACCAGAACAATCTGACCAGGTACCCACCACTTCTTTGATATTAAAACTTACAGATATGCAGAGTGTCTCAGCAGACATTAAAAAAAAGCTGTCTGAACATGATCTAAAGCAGAGCTGCACCGGAACATTGCAGGTCACAGATAAGAAGACCAAACACAAGAGGGCAATTGGGAAGTGTCACTGAAACTTCCTTGCACATCCCATCTATTTATCATTCTCAGTAGGGTTGCACTGAAGTCACTATTAGAAGCCTGGGTTCACACAGGAGCGGTGGAGGAAAACGCTTTTAATTTAGACAGGAATCACACCACATTGCTGTTCAAATCACATGTGCTTCTTTGCAGTGCAATTTGAGCTCATTCATTTTGTATAGGCTCAAATCGCACCACAAAGGTATAGGTTTCAGGTATCGGAGCATTCGCATGAGTACTCATGTATATGTTTAATATCGGCACCGATATTGGTATAAGTGCAACCCTAATTCTCAGACAGCACTTCTCTAGTTTCTGACATTATGCATATCAATCAAATCAAATGAAATAAATATACTGTAAATAAGTGATCTTGCGCTAGAGAAAAATCCCCAAACGGGGATGCCTAATATAAACTTGCAATAAACACAAATGTGCAAATAATGGATGAAACACAAATTAATGACCATCAAAAATATATAGAAATAAATAAATAAATAAACATTTCTAGTGAGTAAAGACACTGGTTGGTGAAACTCCTATATTCTGCAGTGGTCATCCTGTATAGCGGGTGACTATCAAGACAATAAGATGGTGTTCTCAGACTGGGCGTGGATCATTTTGTGGACACATTGCTCCTATTGTGGAAAGCCCCCAAGGGAGACCTTTTAAAAACACCATCTTATTGTCTTGATAGTCACCTGCTCCACAGGAGGACCACTCCAGAATATAGGACTTTCACCACCCAGTGTCTTTACTCACTAGGACTGTTTATTTATTTATTTCTATATATTTTTGATGATCATTAATTTGTTTTTCATCCATTACTTGCACATTTGTGTTTATTGCAAGCTTAAATTAGTCATCCCCATTTGGGATTTTTCTCTAGTGCAAGATCACTTATTTATATTTACTTCCAGTGGATAGGTCCTCGTTCAAAGGCTTCAGAGGGAAGAGAGCTCACAAAGAGTGGTAAGGGGACCAGTGCCCATGAAGATAAGAAGCAGAGAAAAATGTTAGCTTTGCTCATAGAGGAAACTGTGACTTTGATCCATTACACTGCAGATTGGCTTAGGAAATTGTATTTGGAATCAAGACTGAGCAAAATGGTAATTGTTGCATAATGCACTATTTGGAATAAAAAAAATTCCCGGAGTTGGACTTTAAGTGGCGTAATTCTCCATCATCTGCCAAAAGCTGAAGAATGGACCTTCAAAATATTTCAATTTCAGTGATTCCGTAAATGTTTAAAATTATGACATTCAGGCAGTCTCCTGCATTGGCATATTAAACCGACTTAAAGTATGATTAATCTAATCTGTTGGCTGTATTAATATGTTGTAGTTTTGAGTAATTTTGTTACTTCAGCATTATTTCAATTTCAAAGCAGCACTTAAATCCTCATCAAAGAATTATCAATCTAAGTAATCTTCTAGACTAGCTGAAATGATAGTAATTACCGATGATGATATTCATGAATCCATTAACCTTTCTTGTGTAGTTCCAATCTTGTTTGATCCCAGTAGTGATGACCCTGTTTCTTAACTGACTGAAGGATGCATCATATGAAAAGAGACAAGTTGTGCTGTAAAATGAAAGTATTTGCAACTGTTCTGTAAAATAATTGGTCTTTAACATTAAGCAGAGCAGGCGCCATGCATGTAGCAAAGGTAGCAATTTACCTTCATTATATGCGAATCAGGATAAAAAACCTCAGGATTCCTTTGGGCTAATTACAAGGTGTTAATAATAGCAATATAATGGCAGCAATTTTCGTACTTTGCCCACACATATAATCTGTTTGAGTGCCTCATAGGCTTGCCTCTGAGTTTATATAAAGCCAACTTAGTCTCCAAATATGTTTAGTAATTTAGATTTTACATTACGTCTCTGTTTAGTGTCTGTTTTCTCTGATATATGATTGTTGGTTAAAAAAGTAATGGCCAAAGGCAAGTCAAGACAAGACATGTCAAGTCTCTTGTATTTGTTTCTCTGCTGGTAACTCACATTCCAAAAATGTCTCACAGCAGACAAGTCTCAAAGTCAAGAGCCACTGACTCTGTGTACTAATATTCCTGTCAATAGATGTCCAAATTTTACATTTGATGTATAAATGAACTGACCAGCTCTTATGAATTTCACAGTTATAGGACCTCACAGTGGATATTTTTTAACGATCCTGGATAATGTTTATTTTTCTTTTTGTACTTTTAATATCCTCTCAATAACTTCATGCAACAGGACATAGAATGTGTTTGAACTTCCAGAAAAATGCTCAGGTCATTAAGGTTGTAATGTGTCTAGTCTATATTATAGTAATTCTACACTAATAATAACATATATATGTGCATTTTGATATCTTTATAATAATATGTTTAAACTATATTAGCTTCCATGGTACAATACTAGATTTTCGGTTCTTTGATTTGTGCAAAATTCAATCAAAGCTAGGTAAATTACTGTGCTAATTCTAATCAATTGCAGGCATCATATTTGACCATGTTCCTCCATCTGTCCCAGCTGATTATCCTTGTAATTATTACTTTAAAGTAAACCATACGTGAGACTCCTAAACACACATGTGCTGGATGTGTCTTGTACTTGTACCTTCCGCTCTGCATTCCAACTCAAATGTTGTCCTGCCAAGGGTCATTGAAATTAAATTGTACTGTGATATCAAAGCCAACATGCACTTTATATGGGAAGTATGGTAAAGTGGAAGTAGACCACACGATCCTGCAGTAATAAAACAGAAATCTGCATTTCTATTCCTGTTAGATTTATTTGCTTACTTCAGAAACTGAAGTGGGACTGTCTTGATATGTATTTAGATCTGCTTTTGTCATGAGAACTTAAAAGTGGTCAAGAGTTGATATAAGCATACTGAAAACTATGAGAGTTATGCCCAGAGGCATGCCTTTAATGTAGCATACACTGAATGAAAATGAAAGCACTACAGAAAATACAATTTCTATGTTTTATTAAAGACTTACTACTATTTATTGAACGTGAGCTTTCAATTGGGAAACAGTTAAATTGATGGCTTTCATTAGGGAATAATGAAATGTCTATTAGCCACACGCAAGCCATGGTTTCTTGTTGGACAATGGGTATCAGATGGGTTAGAAAACTTTGTCTGATCAGACTTCTCCTGATAACAACTGGAGGTTTCTGCAGTTTGCCTCCCCGACCTCTGTTCATGGGCTTAAATACAAAATTACTTCTTGTGTTTTGGAATGCCTGAAGGCATTTGGAAGGTGTCTGCATGTCCGATTGTCCTGTATTGACAATTTTTTGCTGCTTATTGAGCAATTAGTATCAAATTGCAAAGGAAAGAGGCTGGGTGAAGTTGCTATACTCCAGAAGAAAGTGATCAGACAGTTTTCGATACCTCCCTTCTAGATATTAAAGCTCTATTGTATATGCTTAAAGATGTATCAAACACATTGTGAGGCTGTTAGATGGTACTTGTATATCTAACTAATGTATATGGCACGTTTAACTGGGGTGCTATATATAGAAATTTAGTAAGTTAACATGTGACTGAAAACTTATGCTGGAGATAAAGGAAACAAAAGCTGCTAAAACAGAGTACATGATCTGAGGTGTTGCAACTATGTGCCCAACAAAATAATTGAAGCACTGATCAGAGTGCTTGACCTATTCTTGACCTGTCTACCACAGTGAAGATGCATACTCATCCAATTCCTTGAGATGCATAACTTGTTTAAGTGGGTTTAAGGATTCTTGGCTAACTATAAACAATTTAAACTACTCTTACATGAAAATAGATGCCACTTGTAAGTGACTCATACATAGTCCTGATTTTTGCTAGGGATAGAAAAGCAGTGTAGATAGTAATGAATGAACAACAGAAGCTTTTGCCAGTAGAGGGATTTTTTTCACAGCAAGTAAAAGAAGAAAATCTGACTAAGTAGCGTAGAACATCTGATTAAAGTGGAATCAGTTGGTATAGTAATATGGGAGCTGCCATTGTTGAGTTGGACATGGATGAATCAAAATTTGGATGGCTCAATGGGGCCCAGACAAATGTTGATCCATCTATGGCCATTCCTGTTCCAAAGAAGCTGATCGAATGATCAGGCTTGTTTGAAAAGTTTCCTTCAATCAGGAGAATCAAAGGAGTCCCCACTGTCAGAATACAATAACACAGCAGGGAGGATTCCTCCATCGACCTTGCTTGTGTGGACAGGAGAATCCATTTAGCTTTTCATCTGCCCGCTAGCTAATGAAAATTTTTTTTGCAATTTATGGCCAGTATGTTTTTTTTTTTCTTTTTTTTGAGATTCATACTTACCTAGGTGGATGCAGCTTCAGACCGATGCTGCAGCTGTCCCCTGGTTGCTCTTCACTGAGAATCGAGCCACCGAACACATCTGATGTCTTGGTTCTTGCTCCTCCCGGAGCAAAGAGCTACTCACTGTCAGTGACATCTTTATATTATATACTAACAAGATTCTTTTTAGGATTGTCCCTTTTTTCACCATAGGAAAGAAAAAGTAGTTTGTATATTCATAAACTCCTGAATTGTGGAAGCTGTGCCCCAAATGGACAAAGCACTTCTCACAAATATTACATGTAGGCTCTCTGCAGTTGATCTTTTCCCTATGACTGGCTTGTTCTGCATTGTGTTTCTGCATTGTGTGGAGGTGGCCATCTTGGTAGACGAGCAGGGCTTCGTCTCCTAATGTTAGAGCTGCCCCATGATGATTAGTGATTACATGACTGGTTGTGAATTATCCAGAAGCAGCAGCAAAGATGAAAGCACTGATCCACAGAATGAATGAAGCAGAACTGGGTGATCTTTGCAATTCACAGGTCCTCAGCTACAGCCATCTTGGTAGCGGAGCAGGACTTTGTCTTCTAATGTTAGAGCTGCCCCATAATCTCTAGTGATCACATGATTGGTAGTGAATTATCAAGAAGCAGCAGCAGAGATGGAAGCACAGATCCACTGAATAAATGAAGCAGAAGCAGGGAGATACTTGCAATTCACAAGGCTTTAGCTACATTTTTTTCCAGCAAAGAGAACAGTAAGTGGCAAAGTAGTGACCAAATGACCAAATCTAATGCCAACAAGAGATCACAGGCAGCAGTGCCTTAGATGATGACAGGGAGTGCTCTCCTATTTTCATGGGGAACTAGTTTTTTTCCAGGTACTACTTAGGAACAATTATAAGATAACAGATCATGACTTTTGGCTTGAGGTCCACTTTAACTGAAAAGTTGGATGTCCAAGCCATTAGTCACAAAATAATGATAATTAAAATAAACAAATTTCCAATTTTTCATGGGAATTGGTGAAACATAATTTTAGTCATCCTTATCAATTTTCATCATTCAAACTATTTTTTTGCATGTGTGAATAAATACTTACATCTGGGAATAAATAAAATACAAACAAGTAGTAAATAAAATTTGTTTGCAATTCTCCTGTGTGGGGGTTGGGCAGAGATCATAAGAAACAAAAATGTTGCTTTAAAAAAAGTAATAATCAGGGAAATTCACTTAAAAATGTAATCTGAAGAAAAATAATTAAAGCACATGATACAGCTGTAGAAGAAGAAGGAAAAAAAGTCCTTATTTAATTTGTAGAATAACAGAGATCAATAAACATTGTTTATTTAATTTGTATGAGAAAGGAAGTCCATTGAGTACTCCAATTAAGATGCTCTCTAAAGAAAATCATATGGGGCACATTAACAATATGAGTTAATAGAGAAAAATGAACTTAATACAACAATGCTTTGGGCATTACTAAACTTACTTGGCACTCTGTTTTTAATTTTTTCCCTTGTGTCATTTTGCAACATAGTTATCGAGATTGGACAAAACTGTTCTTTCTTTAGCTGTATGATGAACAAGTCGCAGCATCTAGACAGAATGACTCCATGATATGAGCTGAAATGTAATTACAATAATGACTTCATTGAATGCCTTTGTTTATGTTGATTCTGAATATTTAGGTTCTGTGGTTTTTACTCAGGAAAGAATAAAAACAGCCCTAATTGGACTGAAGCCATTGGTAAACAGCCACCTTCTTGCCTACAATAATGTAAGAGGTGTGTCATTAAAAATTGATCTTTTATAGCTAACAATCAGTTAAATGTTTTCTAGCATGAACTTTCTTCTCTTGATAAATAATGCAGATATGCTCTTTGACGTGTCAAATCAACTATAAAAAGTCAACTATCACCAAAAAAATATTGTAACATTAGATGATGCAGCATATGCTATCTTTACCACTTCAGATGGCATCTGTTTTTTTTTTAGTTCTACTTTTATTTTAAATTTAATGTAAAACAAGTACAATGTATTTTAGTTGCTGCTTTACACAACTACTATTTCAGCTGTATCCACATCAGCAAATAATTTGGAAGTGGGATGCTCTGAATAGTAATATTTGAAAAGAAACACATTTTCGAATTACAATAGTGTTGAACAGGTTAATTAGGAATCTGACTCTTTCCACTTTCCACTCTAAGATTAATGTAGTTTATTGACCAGATCTGGCTCTATTGCTTTCCTCCAATCGCATTAATGTAGCTGATGTTGGCATTAGGAATACGCAAAAATGGGATTTCTTATTTATCTGGAATTTTACATATTTTTTCAACAAAATTTCATTTCATTTCTTGGGGGGGGGGAGTAAAAGTTTATGTAAAGATAAAATATTTTTTTTCAATTTGGGGGGGGGGGGGGTTAGACTCTTTTACAATGTTTATTGCAATCTGTGCCACCATTGAGGAGATATTTCCCCTTAATTTGTTTTTGGTGTGGGGGGACCATTAACCATATGTCATCAAGAAATAAAGTGGAAAGAAATCCTACATTTTAGAGCTGCCTCCAGATCTCCCCTGAAGTCCCCATCATGACTGCAATATATATATATATATATATATATATATATATATATATATATATATATATATATATATATATATATATATATATATATATATACACACACACTAAAGTGTTTTTGTTGTTTTTTTAAGGTGAAGAACTATAAATAAATGAAGGCTACAAAAGCTATTTCCTGTACCTGCTCTTAAGTAAAAAAAAAAAAAACTCCTCATTACTTTACTTAACATTTTGTTTACAGAAATACAGCACAGACAGCTGGGTAAAGTACATAAAATTTAAAGTATTGTTACATAAACAATACAATACATAACAAAGACAAAACAGTTAATAAAACAAACTAAACTACCCTAAAACACCCCAAAGCACCCTCCAAAAAGCACACACCTTTTTTAAATAATAAGGAACAAGGAACTTGCCACTAAACATAACAGATAATAAAATTAAAAGTTTCTGTTGAAGGTGAAATACATTTTGCCAAAACCAATATTCGACATTATGTCTATTTACTATTACCATGTAAGAATTTAGCATTTTGAAACCACTATCTAGTTTTTAGCTTTTTATGCAAGAGCAAATCTGTATTACATGTTCTCTAAAAAAGAAAACTTGAACATTTAGAAAAATGGATGTCTTTTTGAAGGGGTGTATAAAGTGCACTGTATACAGGGGATGTATACAAAAACTAGATTTGGTTCTATATGTCTTGGGCTAATGCTAAACTGAACACATGGGATATTTTTTCACTTGTGCATAATACCTCTGTCACTATTACAGATATAAAGCTATTTATGGTATGAATCTAGATTTAAGCAACAGGAAAGGAAATAATGGAGTTCTTTGAGGATGTTCAGAAATGATCATACAAAACAACATACATAGCAAACAAATGACAAAATGCATGTGCATGAATGAAAATGTCTAATTTAAAAGGTATGCAATTCATCAGTTCATTATTTTGTAACCTACTCTCGTACATTACTATATATGTGTACATGATGTAACTGACCAAGACAGTGTAGAACCAAATAAAAAAAATTAGCTTTAACATTTAGAGTTTGGAAACAAAAACAATAGTTTTGTGTGTGTTTCCTTTAGAACAACCCATTAAAGATTTTGAATGATTTTGAATGATTTTGAATGATTAAATATATTTACAGCCTAATAAAATGTATCTTCAGTTAAATTACTAATATGCCAGTGTGTGTACATTTTCTCAGCTCAATTTATATAAGTGTCAGTATTAATTTTATTACAAAATACCAACTATTTATAGAAGTTCATTTACCAGAAAAATAGAGCAACGGAAATTTCTACTTTGCTAAGTGGATTTTCATTTATCTTAGTGATTAAGATGAAACAAAGTGAACATTAACTATGCAAAGAATACCCCGTTGTGTAAAAGACACAAGATGTTGCTCACACTTGAATGGATAATTGAAGTCAGTACTTTACCTTATTCATTAAACTAAATAAAAGTTCACCTTGTAAACTGAACATGTTGTACTCCATTGGAAAACCAAGGTCAATTATTTTTTCCAAAAGCGATGTAAGAAAAATTGCCAGGGTAGACAAATTCATAACTAATGTATTCGTTTTTTTTACCAGAGCTGTTTAGCATGTGTGCGGATGTGATATCAGTGAAGGGAGAGTGATGTCTACTAAACTCCAATTCAATTCCAACCAAATTCAGAACTTGAGGAAGTTTATAGGGTAAGAAGATAAAAGGGTAAAAGAGGGTAAAAGATGTTCCAGGCTTGCCCCCAAAATTTAAAGTCAGCAGCTACAAATACTGTAGCTGCTGACATTTAATAGGGAACTTACCTGTCCATACGTCCAGCAGCGTCCTCACCCAAGCCGGTTCTTCAATCAGCTATTGGGTGCTAGCAACGCCATCCTTACTAAGGGAAACCGGCAGTGAAGCCTTGCCAGTTTCCTACTGCTCATGCGCAAAGCGCTCTGCACTTTGTGAAGTGTCCCAAAAGGTTGCGGTGCTAGGAGGGGGATCAACTTCAAAACCAGATACCCGCTCCCCCCTCCCCCTAAAGGTGGCAAATGTGGCGGCGGAGGGGGGTAGGAAGATAAGTGGAGCTTCCCCTTTTGAATGGAGCTCTGCTTTAAGGCTGATAATGAGCTCTTGCCACTGGTACACTTTGTTGCCATGTATTCTTGTGCAAATACATATAGATTGTGTAACTAAATATGGTCAGCACGTCATAACCATTTTGAATTAATTTTCTGTTTACCGTATATGTATGCTTCTTATGTTTAAATAGCTTGATAATTAAAGTGTTTGTAAAGCCAAAACTTTCTTTATTTTAATTGTGAATGGAGCTAGTAAGTTTTAAGACCCTTGTCAGATTTTTATTGGTAAACACAAAATGGCCAACAATACGTAAAGACCTCAAAACTCTTATGATGTCTTCACATCAATAAAAGCATGTTCAATGCATAGAAGACATAAAAAACACTGACTTTTCAAGGACACTATGACCCCCTTTCTTAATCTTAAAGAACAGGACCATGGTGTCTCCCAAATCCCTGTGTTTCATGTCTTGGTCATTTTTGTGTTTGGGATTCACAGTATCACTGTTGGCCATACACCCTTCCTGAAGGTGTTTAAAGGTATGGTGTGGGATAGATTGCTATTCTTGTCCCAGCAGGGAGTATTCACAGTAAAAGGGGTTAAGGGGAAATTCGTTCAATGGAAACACCTGTCCCAGGAACAACTAGGCTAAGATGGGATTTATTTTAGCTTTAAAGAGATTTCTTCTTACTGCATGTTTTGTCTTTGGGGCGGTAAATTATAGGAGATCTCCACAAAAAAGAGAACAACAACAAAAGAAACCTAATGAGGTTCTAAGCATTTAATTCTCCAGCTGAAACTGAAAAAAAGAAGAAAGATTTAAGCTGGCCATACATAGATTTAAATTTGGTTGGTTCAGTAGGACCAGCAAAACTTTGATCCATTTAAGGCCATTTCCATTCAAGAAAAGTCAATCTAATGATTGACTTCTCTTGAACCGACTTGTTAGAAAATTTCCCCTCAATCAGCACTGCAGCCAATCGGTTGTAGTGCTGATCAGTGGATTTTGACAGTGGAGGAGTCCCCGTTGTCAGAAAACAATAACACAGAAACGAGGATTCATCCATTCTTCTCACTTGTGTAGATGGGGGCATTCATTCAGTTATTTTTTTTTGATCGACCTACTAACATAAAAACATAAACAAAAACGTCTATGTCCATTTTAACTTTTCACATCCCTATAAAGGCAAACTTACTATGGATTCTGATACAATGGTAAGACAATAGTGGTACTCTTGGACTAGTAACAGGTTTTTCAGCTAGTTAGTGGATTCAAGTATATTTAAAGCCCAGCATTTTTTAGTTTTGAAAACAGTGTGAAGGATTTGAACCCATGTTAGGTCTTTATTGCTAAATCTCCACTGGGAAGATGTAATCTTTCTATTTATCACGGTGACCACTTTCACTGGGATTAAAATGAGGAAAAGTAAAAAAATAGTGAGGAAATCTTCCAAAGATGACCCATTTTCAGGTAACATCTGTCTAAGAGAGAATTTTCGCCACATTTGAAGGATCTAGTTTCACCTACTGCTATGTCTTCAAGACAGGAAATCATGAGAAATCTCCCCAATAGGCAAAAGATGGCAAAAATATATATTGGTGCCTCCAAATACCCCCTACACTACCCCAAATAAAGAAAAGATTTAGTTTTAGATATACTTCTAAAGAAAACCTTTTATTTTTTTAAAGCAATAGTGTCTTTTAATATTTGCACATCTATATACACCCACTATTAACTATCTGGCAATGCCTAGGCCTGCTTAATAGGTCATTTAGCGTCTGGGCATTGCACTGTGGGTTCAAAGAGCATAATCTCCACATTAGGAAGTGGAGACACTTGAGAGGAGCTTAAGTGGTGCGGGATGGGCACATTGCTTTCAGCCACCAGCTATAACTATTAATTTATTATGTCAGCTTCCCATGAGTTTAATTAAAAGTACCTCTAAAGAAAAAAATGCCTTTATTCTGGTGATGAGCAGTCATTAAATGAGATTCAAGTTACTAAAATATCTAAATTGGCAGCCTGACAGACAAAAGCACAAAGAGCAATTAAATTTGGTTCACCTTTGTGTACAGAGACCATTTTACAAGGATGTTAGGAGTGGGTTTATAAAATTTACACCAGTGTGTGAATATGACTCATTTACAGAACTTGTGTCTTAAGCAAAACATATTGCAGCAACTCATAGTAACTGTAGGGACCCTTCCTGAAGCTGTAGTGCCTCAAGTTTAATTTTAGTGTTTACAAATAGGCTGTAGCCAGCCTGAGTTTTGTTTATGTTATTTGAGTCGATCCCAAGTCTCTCCTAAGCACCAAAACATTATTTGGTTCTACCTGCTACTTTTAAGTGTACTCCAGTAGGTAGAGTGAGAACATACAATATATTGGATTATGAATATGTATTCTGCCTTGGCTAAACACTTTGGTGTTTATGCTAGTAATGTTGGAAGGGAAATAGAATAAATATTTCTAAAGACCTTATAGATGGATCCCTGAATTTCTGCATGTAGCAGGTTCCAGTCCTTCCCTTAGGCTAGGTTCACACCTATGCGAATTGAGTGCGTTTTAAACCGCATCTAATTCGCAGGACATTTCAAAATACATTGTTTTCAATGAGGCTGGTTCACATATGTGCGATGCATTCGCACTGCGTATTGCCTCCAAACCGCATGCGGTTTTTATGTCTTGCGGTGCGGCTCAGGTGCGAATTCAGTCCTATTATCTTCTATGGGTACGCATCTAATTCGCACATGTGTTCAGTTCTCTGCAGGAGTTTCTCTCATTCAGCTCAATACAATTCTCCCCCACTCTCCTCTCACCCGGAAGTTCTCCCAGGTCTCCAAATTCGCACCTGATCTGCAGCTAAACCGCAGTTGATCTGCAGAACACCCTCTAGAGAAATCTGCAACGACAACGCAGCTCAAAAAAGCAACGCACTAGTGTGATTCCGGCCTCACAGTCCTGCTGCCTAGGGAGGGTGCATCTAAAGAAATGCTGTGAGGCTCCATGCCTGATGGAGGAAGCCATAGACAAAAGAAGAGTGTTTCCCTAACTGCCTTTCTAGACCTTTGAGTGCCTCAAACTGACCTGTGAGAAAGGCCTGAAGAGTCCTAACGTGGTCTATGATAAAAAAAAATGAATTTTCTTTAAGGTAGTGGCCCATCTGAACATTCAGAGTTTACATTAGCTTGTAGCAGAGTTAATAATCCTTTCCTGCCTGTCCTGGAATTCCTATAAAAAGTCCTGAATGCCAGGGATAGGAAAAATTGTCCGTTTACAAGACCATTGTGATGTCACAGTGGTCACATGACTGGGAGCTGGTCCCGCCATCTACCCATTTTTTAATAAAACAAAGAGCTGTCTTTCCCAACTAAATTTTTGTGCTGGGAGTGCACAATGAGCTTGCTCTAATCACAAAAACATTGGCCACTCATTGTCGCATATGTGCAATGTGCACCGTGTATATATATATATATATATATATATATATATATATATATATATATATATATATATATATATATATATATATGTGTGTGTGTTATGCATGCAGCAAAAGATTAAGAGATCTACATTTATCTGCGTCAGAGGCATAAAGACACCCTCTCTCTGAAAGTTCATTGCACAAATCAATTACAAAATGACTAAAACCACTAAAACCTAATTATCACCATTGGTGTATTGGTTTGTTAAAAGCTTCAGCTATAGTGTAAGTCACCACAAGGAAGGTTGTGTTTTATTGTGTGTTAAACCCCATGTCTTAATGCTCATGAAGCTATCACATGATATACATGTGCATTGCTATTTATTTTGAATGACATCCCAATGAATTAGAACAAAAAAACTAGCAGATGTGAATGCTTTGTGCACTGTGATGCACAGTATTGCTAAAAAATACTGAAGATACTTTTTTTAATGCATTGAGAAATGTGAATCTCTTACAGATTTATTTATTTTATAAACTTACACAAACCCTACACATATATGACCTGTGTAAATTAAGAACAAATAAAATGGGTTCACTTCAAGCATCCAATCAGAGTAAGTTTAATTTAAGTCAGTTTACATGTTCGTGAATCAGGTATATGTTCACTCTATTTGACTTAGCTTAACATTTTAGTAGATTCCAGGGGCACAGTGAATACAGCCACTATCTTGAAATGAACAAGATTCAACTTTAGGATTCAAATTTGGGAACATGCATTAAAGTTAAAATTAAAGTTAGGTAACAGTCAAGGTCGACCCGGAAAGACATAATCAGACTAGATATGACAAAAGACCCTAAAACGTATCTTCATAAAAACTTCAAAGAGCGGCTTCAGCCACAATGAAAATCACCAGAAAAGGTCTACAGCCCCCATTCACACTATCAGTTTTCCTGCAGGTTTTTCTCTTCAGGTTTACCAAAACCATGTAGTGCAAGGGCCTGCCTGATTGCGTACAAATTGAAACTCTCAGTGTATGAGACACACGACCAGTTTCCTCGGCAGAATCCATCAAGAAACTTGGTGGGAGAGTTTTTTTGCAGAGGAAACTGGTCGTGTGTACATTTTTTATCGAGGAAACTGTCGAGCCAAAAAGAGAGCAAGTTCTCTTTTTCCTCGGCAGGAGTCAAATTGGCTCGTCGAGTTCCTCGATGCTTGCTCATAATAAAGTATGAGACGGGAGTAAAAGTAGCATTTGTAATGGAGAGAACACATTTTTAAAGCTGTAACAGACTGAAAAGTGCAAATAGTCTCTTACCAAACCTTTACTTAACACGCAAACACATGAGATTAGCAAAAGCAGCCCCAAGAGTTGTGCAAGTGGAATCGAACTTCCCCTTCCGTCCTATGTGTTGTAGTCACCACGTTTGAGAACGAGGAGATTTTGTCTTGACTGTGTACGCAAAGCAAGCTTGTCGAGTTCCTCGACAAGCCTAACAAGGAACTCGACGAGGAAAATTATGTGTTTCGCCCGACGAGTTCCTCGGTGGTGTGTACGAGGCCTATGGGGCTTAATATGCATTTCCTGCTTGCTTTTCTGTTTATTTTCTGCAATATTACTGCACAAAAGTTTAACTTCCAACATACTTGGACAAACCATCTAATGAAAGGTAGTAGATAGAGGAGAATGAATATAAATGTAAAACATTTTATTTGTACCATTTTTAACACTTAAATGTACTCTTTTTTGGATTGATATTTATATTCAGAATACTTTAATAATCCCAAAGGGCAATTATGGCAGATGTCAGTGATTGCACCATGCATAGTGCATCAGCTCAGTAGGCTAGCTTCTGGTTTCTGGACAGGTGCAGGTGCACATCACCTCACTGTGGTCAGTCCTGATACAGGGAACAATCTCAATATAAAAAAAAAAACTGGATGTGTCGGTATGTTGGGTTTCAGCATTTTAACATTTACTGCAATGTTCTGGGTGACAGCATTGCAACCCCATAGAATAACAGTAAGGCCGTGTTTTCATCCTAGGGATGAAAGTCACAGAGAGGGCCAATACTGGCAGGATCCTCACAAAGGAAATGTTTTGCAATGCAAATTAATAAGCCACACAAGATCCAAAGGGTGTAACCTACCACTTGTTCTGTAGTCCACGGAGTGGACTTGAAACAATGTTAGTTAAGACCAGGGCCATAGAAGCAGAAAGCACAGGAAGTCACTAGATTTCTGACACATATTACAAAATATTTAACAACTCAAAAGGGAACAAATAAGAGAAGGCTGTTGCTAGGGTTTACACTAATTTAATAGCTTCTGTGTTATCAATGAATTGCAGATGCTATAAGTATGGCTTACTCTCCTGCCAGAGGCCCAAAAATGTATGAAGCTTCTCTTTTAACTGGTACAGCTATAAAGCGGACATGGATAAAAGTGTTTCACCTTACATATGTATCACCGAATCTTATGTTTGCCTGCAGCCCTCATTTGAATCAATTTCATTTTACCACTAGTGAAAAAGTTAAATGTAATAGCAACTGACAGTAGTTTCTCACATAGTATTAGAGTTGATGTGCAAAGTGAACATCAAAGGTCTTCTACGGGAAGCAAATTATTTATGATAATTAGGTTATATGTGTTAAAAGCTTTGCCAAGAAGAATAAACAAATTTGTTAGATTGTTTAAAGAAAAGCTATAAAGACACGTTTGCTTTCCTGGCTTAGAAGACATTTGATTGAACTTGAATCCAAGAGTACCATGAACTATCTTGTCAAGCCAAAAGAGCAAAATGGTTTCACTTTTGAAAAAACATTTTTTTTCTTAAGGCAGAGAAGGCAACTGTATATTAAGTTATTATTATTATTATGGCCAATCCGTTTTTTTGACAGGGTAGAACTGATTTACAAGAGTGTGAAGTGAGGGGAAAGGCAGTAAAGCAAACCGGTATGATCATCCATCAAAACTAGCCCTGATTTTTCCCTACTGTTATTCTGTGCGCTACTATATACGAAACTAAAAGTACAGCTTAAATTATATCTAAAGCAAATGATGATGATTATTATTTTATAGAACTAAACATTTGTCAAGATTTTGTTAGAAAACGTATCTCCACAGTAAGGTGAGTCTCATCTTAGACTTGTTTCAGAACAAGGTTCCCAAATGGAAGATTCCCCCTCTGGTGACAGCTAAACATTTTAGATTTCACTTTACTTTCCTTTCTGGTGACAAAAGTCAACAGAACAAATTAAAAGGATGAATCACCAAAGCAGATATGGGAATATCAATCTGGCACAGGTTCTAACCCCCCCAACATTCTATCCAGAATAACAAAAAGACAAACAATTTTCACTCTAGATACACTTTAAATCTATTTCCATAACTAAGTAACTATATCGCTGTTAGCATTGCATCAAAACTCAGGGCTGGTGCAAGGATTTTTGACACCCTAGTCGAAACCTCATTTTGCCACCTCCCATTGACTCCACCCCAACACTACCCCCTTTGCCCTGCCCATGTATACCCCACCTTTTTAATGAAGTGTCCAAAAAATGCAGCCTCACCAGTGCCCATCAAATGCAGCCTCACCATGCCCACCAATGAGGCCTCACCAGTGCCCACCAAATGCAGCCTACCAGTGCCCATCAATGAATGTTTGCTTGCTTCCATTCATTCGGGAGTCGGGACACAGACACAGTCCTCCACCGCTGCACCTCTGACACTATGTGTGAATGGAGCTGCGACTGCCTGCTGATGCTGAGACTTAGCTGCTTACTGCAGAGAGAAGAGAGTAGGAACACCAGTGGCCGGGTGCCCTAGGCAGCAGTGAGCACTAGGCAGCCGCCTAGTTTGCCTAGTGGTAGCACCTGATCAAACTGTAGTAGCATCATCTAAATACAGTATGCAGCATTATGTTCCAGAAGCATCACAGGAAATTTCCTGTCTGCAGAACAAAATCAAGTCAGGCTGAGTGTTTCTCAGCCCTGCAGAGGAAGCCTTGTATTTTTATTTGATTCTGATTGGCCAACTTAGGAAACCTGAAGTTGGCTTTAATGTGGCAGGAGCGAATGGCATCCCTTATGCTCATAGTTACAAGTTTTCACAGTGCTACGCCAGGGTCATGGAGTAGTGGGATAAGGAGGGTGCATGATGAAAAATATATATATGGTTAAGTAGACCCTATCATGGCCTCTGTTTCCTTATCAGGAAAGCAGGCTTGTGGGGGATCCTAGATTTTTTGAAAAAAAAAAAAAAATATGCAAATGTGAGGGCAATGGTTTTATAAGCTTAGATGGCATTCTTTCAGCATTGACGTATGCCTTATAGACCTATGGAAGATGCCTTTTCAAATTTGATTGAACATTTCACAAAGAAGGACCAATACTGTTTACTGACTCTTTTGGCCTTATGATAAAATAATTTTATTATTACATAGGATTTATATAGCGCCAACAGTTTACACAACACTTTACAATATCAAAGGGAGACAGTGCAGTTACAGTACATTAAAATACAAGAGGGTTAAAGGGGGCCTACTCATAGTAGCTTACAATCTAAAAGGGTGGGGCAAGTGGTACAAAAGGTAACTGTGGAAAATGAGCTGATGGAAGCAATTATCATTAGTTGGAGGCGTGGTAGATTTTCCTCAAGAGATGAGTTTTCAGAGATAGTCTAAAGGCAGCCAGAGTAGGAGATAGCCTGACAGATTGAGGAAGAGAGTTCCAGAGGATGGGAGAGGCTCTGGAGGAGTCCTGGACATGAGCATGGGAACAGGAGAGAAGGGAGCTTGAGAGCAGGAGGTCATGGGAGGAGCAGAGAGGACAGTTTGGGTGTTATTTGAAGAGAAGATTGGTGATGTAGCTTGGGACGGAGTTGTGAATGACGTTGGATGTTGTTGTTAATATTTTGAATTTACATTTGCGGGGAAATTGGGACCCAGTTTAGGCATTAGCGGATAGGAGTGGCAGACACTGAGTGGTTGGTAAAGAAGATGAGTCTGGCAGCAGCATTCATGATAGACCAAAGAGGGAATAGTGGTATTGACACATATCAAACAATAATATGTATTAATTTGATTTTTATATTATATCACCTCCTGTTGCCTCCTAACAAAGTGGACTTTTTAAATGTATACAGTTTACTGGTTTGCTTTGATAAAGGCAAATAGGCTATTCACTTTGGAAGGGAACGTTCACTTAACAAGGGTATTTTGCCTTAGCTTAGTAAATAAGGGGAAGCTTTTCTGACTTCCTTTACCCAATCATGTGCCCGCAAATATTGCAAAGGAAATGTTCACCACATTTACTAACCAAAGAGAAAATTCCATTACTCATGCTTATTAAACATTTTAAATAACATCTAACATAAAACGATGCAATGTTTTAATCTTTGTGTAGATGATTCTGTAAGAATAGGATTGTAGGTTAGATGAGGAGGCTAATTGAAATGAGAGAGCAAAAATTATAAATATTTTTTGTTCTTAATGTTATTTTCTTAACCCCCCTGGCGGTATTCCCGAGTCTGGCTCGGGGTAAGATTTCAATACCAAAAGCAGTATCCCCGAGCCAGACTCAGGATCGCCTCGCATCATCCACAGGCACAAGTTACTTACCTTGTCCCTGGATCCTGCGATGCCTCCCCACTGTGTGAGCGAGCGGAGTCCTCACTCGATTCACACAGTGCCTGTGTGCCGCTGATCTCCGTTCCCTGTGACGTTACGACGCACGGGGCGGAAAACGGCGCCAAATTCAAAAAACTAAATAAGCACATTACATACAGTATACTGTAATCTTATAGATTACAGTACTGTATGTAAAAAATACACACCCCTTTTGTCCCTAGTGGTCTGCCCAGTGTCCTGCATGTACTTTTATCAAACAAAAACTGTTCTTTCTGCCTGGAAACTGTAGATTGTCTATAGCAACCAAAAGTGTCCCTTTATGTCAAAAGTGATTTTAGAGCAGCTAGAAAACAGCGATAATAAATTATAATCACTTGCAGAATTGAGCAATAGCGATTTGTGGCGAAATTCGTCATAAAAAAATAAAAGTAATGACAGCGACAATTCTGCAACTGTTATTATTATATTACTAGTTATTTATTATATTATAGTTTATGATTTTGTTTTTCAAACTTTATCATACACGAGATGTCTACTAGACTGTTGTTTGGACAGATTTAAGTGAGTTATTCCTAAGAATTACAGGCCTACAATGTAAAACGCCAAATTTTCATGCAAAATAATTGTACCGCTTTCAGCACCTAAAACCAGAAAGAATCATACCGCCAGGGAGGTTAATGTTGCTCTGATGTTTTTTTTTTTGTTTACTGTGAAACTTGCATTGGATTGCATTTAGTACCATATAAGTCCAGTTTTACTTCATTTAAAAAAAAAAATATTATTTTTTTTTGTCCAACAGGGCTAGTTTTTTCCTCTGAGCAGAGGGAAGTAACCTATCACACACAATCAGTTTTGGTTTGTATGCCAAGTACTAAAAACATAGTGGTTTGACTAAGTGGGGTTTATTTACCAATGGCAACTTTTTTCAAGGGAAGTTGCACTGTGCAAGGGAATTTTCCCCAGGCCCTAGTGAATGAGGTCAAGCTCTGCTAATGTCCATCATCCAACCACGTGCAAGTAAAACATTTATTTTTGTTAGTTTTTTCCTCGTATTGGGTATTCTTTACAAAGTGAAATTTAACTGCTTTCACTAAGCTCTAGGGAAAATTTGCAAAGTAGCCTATTTGACTTTAGTAAACCAACCCCAAGGTGTTTGAGGACAAACACATTACCCTCTGACATCTGCCTGTCTATAGCCACACTACGGGAACATTTGATGGATAGTTAGATGCAATAAAAATAGGTATACTTTAGCTTTGTCAGAGGTGCCCACTATATCTAAAGGTACTATAGTAAATATATTGTTGACCAGATGGTGTAATGAGTGTAGTAACTATTGATAATAGATTTTGTTTTCCTTTTTATAAAAGTCTGGAGCCTTTATTACATATTTGCATGCGCATGCATGAATTATACAAGTTTTCGTACAGCTAAATACTACTACTAAATGTGTTTCCTTAAATTATCACTAGCACATTTTGTATCTTCATTTTGGAATAAATTAAGCTGTAGATAACATCGGAATGTTTCAATTTATTGTTCACATAAGACATATAGGACTGATGACTAGAGATAGATGCACCAAATATAGTATGTCTCCCTCTGATGTCAGTGACTGCTGAGTTCAAGTAAGCATCCATGTGTGGCTGCACAAACCAATAAGGCAGTGAAGAATGCTGGTGACTGCACGGTGAAATGAATGCTTTTAACCTGCTTACTAGTTCCAGATGTGCACAAGTGCCATGCTGTGACTTGATGAGCCTTGTTATCTAAAGGGCATTTATGTCAAAGGAGACATGAAGTTCCCTTTCAAAGATGAAAAAACGCTAAAGTCTAAAGTTAGTATGCTGTAATGTGGGGACTCAATAAACAGTTTGAATGCAATGTGTATAGGAAAAAAGTCATTCTGAAGTTTGAGTTTTACAAGGAAATAAAAGTGCATACCTATCCATTAAAGTAGTTAAAAATATGCTTACATTGGATGTGTGTAGACAACATAAATGCACATAATTAGCTAGTGTAAGGAATAGTGCATAATAGGTATTTAGATAAAAACAAAAATCTTGTTTTATAAATATTTGATGTTTTTTTTCCATTGATTTTCCACTCATTTGCCTAATGATTCAGCAACATTACTGTTAGATTTAATGAGGAATAAAATGCCAAGTTTAACTATTAAATGTTTTTTACTCCCTCCTCCTACTTAACCTGTATGAAAAAAATATATGTGTACACCAGTCATGTTATTCTGCACTTCCGGCTCCAGGAGTGCTCGACGTTGGCGTGGAATTCTGAGAACTTAACCCATAGGCTCCCATGGCCCAGCCATTGTCTCTGCTCCCTTTCCTCCCCTGCAGAGCTTCTGAATCATGTGACCGAACTGGAGTGGATTAAAATTAGATAAGTATACAAATCTTTTTACACAGGTTAGGCAGGATAGGTAATAGAAGAGGGGAAGGAAAATTTTTAAGAATAGTTAGACTTTTTTATTTTATTTTTTCCGCCTCAGAGAACTATCAGGATATTCAATCAATTTGCGTTCATTTCGCAGTCTCCTTAGTTCACATCATGGTTGGAAAATTTATTTATCTATCCATTTCATTTTCTTCCCCTTTTATTTTTTTTTTTATTTTTTTTTTTTTCTTTCCTTCCCCCTTTTTTTTTTTTCCCAAATATATGTCAGTAAATATACAAAGGAAGAGAAAGAAAAAAAAAATACTTAAATACATAAATAGATACATTAGTTTCCCCTAGCCGAACAAACCCTCGTCCCACACTCAAGCCACCCCCAACCCTTATCCCCTCCTTCCCCCCCTCCCCTATCTCCGGAAATCTGTCTCCTATTGATTCACTCTTTGCCCATTAATCTTCCTACACTATATCATATCATCATATCATCCTGTCTATATACCTTGGTGCAAGTTTAAAATTTACCCAGTCCTGCCATTTTCGTTTAAATCCGCCTTCTCCTTCCTCTCCCATATACCTGAGCTGTTCAGCATAATATATATCATTGATTCTGCAAAACCAGCTCTTCTCTGTCGGGCTCATAGGGTCCTTCCATTGTTTGGGGATCAGACTCTTTGCTGCATCTAGTACGTGAGGAAGTAAAGTTCTCATGTACTGTTTAGTTGACATTTCTGTCCCATGGAACAAGCAGACCCATGGATCAGGAAGTATTTTAATTCCGGTTATCTCCTCAATTACCAATAATACATTATTCCAGTATGTTTTAATTTTTGGGCAGGTCCACCATATATGTGACATAGTTCCCACTTCAAGACAGCCCCTCCAGCAATTTTTGGAGGTGTCGTCTTGATAACGGTGTGCTATGGCCGGGGTTATATACCATCGTGCCAAACACTTAAAATTCATTTCGATCAATGCACAATTGAATGAGGTCGTATGGGTCCTTTCTAATATTTTCCTGACCTCTACCTCGGTTTTACCCGTTCCCAATTCCTCTTCCCATTTATTAATATAAGGAGGGAGGCCGGGATCTTTCAATCCCATCAATATTTTATAAATTGCGGAAATCGCGCCCCTCCCCCCTGGGGCCAAACACAGACGCTCCAAAGGGAGCAAGTGTCTATCCGACCTCAGGGGGGAGGGGAAGGAATCCACAAAATGCGTCAACTGCAGGTATCGCCACCCATTCAACTCAAACAATTCTTTTTTTTTACTTAGTTCCTGGTAGGTAAGAATTTTGCCGTCTATTAATATGTCTTTCAATTGTGCATCTGGTTTTTTAATCCAGTTACCAAACAGGTCCATTTTCCCTGGTACAAAAAAATTTGTGTCATATAGAGGGATTAGTGGGGAGTTATAGCCCCATCTATGTTTTTTATGTGCCCTATCCCATATAGACGTGGATGCCAATGTGATTTTGTGCATGTGCGGATTTATTTGTCTAAAATGTGGCGGTATCCAAATCTCTTTTCCTAACCGTGACTTATTTGAGCAACTTTCTATTCTCACCCACCTTTTCTCTTTGTTATCTCTGACCCAGTCGATCACCCGTGCCATGTGAATAGCCCTATAATATGTGTAAATATCCGGTACCCCCAAACCACCATGTTCCTTATCTCTAATTAACACCTCCATACTTATGCGCACTTTTTTGTTCCGCCATATAAACCTATTTAGTAACTGTTTTAGAATTTTAAAATAAACACCCGGTAATGCGATTGGTAACATTTGCATTATATATAATATCTTAGGGAGTGTAAACATTTTAAAACAATTTATTCTCCCTAGTAGGGATCTTTGTCTCGATGCAATTCTCTTTAAATCTTTTTTAATATCATTTAATAATGGTATATAATTCTGCAGGTAAATTAGGTCAGGGGATGATGTAATATTGACTCCCAAATATTTTATCTCGGTATCATTCCAAATAAATGGGAACTCTTGCTTATATCTCCGTACATCCTGTGCGTTCACGCTAATATTGAGGATTTCTGATTTTAGAGGATTGATTTTAAAATTAGATATGTCTCCATACAGTTTGAGGGTTTTTAATAGATTCGGGAGTGTTATAGTTGGATTCGTTATAAATAATAAGATATCGTCGGCGAACGCTGCAAGTTTATGTTCCCCATCGTTTGTTTGAATCCCCCTGATGTCGGGGTTATTTCTAATCCCGGCCAGCAATGGTTCCAAAGATAAAATAAATAAAAGAGGGGACATTGTCTCTGCTCCCTTTCCTCCCCTGCAGAGCTTCTGAATCATGTGACCGAACTGGAGTGGATTAAAATTAGATAAGTATACAAATCTTTTTACACAGGTTAGGCAGGATAGGTAATAGAAGAGGGGAATGAACATTTTTAAGAATAGTTAGACTTAAAGGGTTTGTAATGGATTTTTTTTTTATCTTATTATCTTTCTTTACCTTAATGCAATGCTGTTTTCGTGTCCTCATTGTTCGTTTTTGCTCTCAAGTTGCTGTAATTCTTCTCTGATCTCCACACTTCCTGGTTGTCTGTTTCCTGATGACCACAGTACTGGGAGCTTTCTCTCTGTGGTCACTAATCAAGGAGGTGTGATTGCTGTGTGTCTAAAACCCCACAGCACCAATCAGTTTCGTTTTCCAAACCATCACTGCCCTGTATTGGCTCTGTGGCTCTGTACATCACAGAAGCAGTAAACAACATGCAAAAACGAAACTAGAAACTGCAGGTACATTATATGATTGATTTTTATCTATTTTTAATCATTTTTAAAAGGAATCAGTTAACTATTATGTCTCTATACCCTGTAAATAGTCATTTCAGCAAAAAATGTTCCCTTACAACTCCTTTAAGACCGGTCATACATGGATTGAAATGCATCCTGCTCATCAGGTACCAGCCGAATTTCAATGCATATAAGAGCAGACTGGTTGTACACAAATTGATCTACCGATTTTTCCTGAATGACCAATACCACTAGCTAAATCCAGCAGCCCTGATCATTGTATTCTGACTGCAGGGAATACAGGGCCAGATTCACAGAAGAGATAGGACGGCGTATCTCCTGATACGCCGTCGTATCTCTGTGATCCGCCCGTCCTAACTATGCGACTGATTCATAGAATCAGTTACGCATAGATAGCCATAAGATCCGTAATTGACTTACACCGTCGGATCTTAGGATGCAATTCTAGGCCGGCCGCTAGGTGGCGATTCCATTGCGGTCAGCGTAGAATATGCAAATGACTAGTTACGGCGATCCACGAAGATCCGCGCGTTCGTCGCAATCCCGTACGTCATCGCTAGTCGTTTTTACCCGTCGCAAAGTTACACCTGCTTTAACATGGCTTATCTTTAGATCAGCCATGTTAAAGTATGGCCGTCGTTCCCGCATCAAATTTCGAATATTTTTTTTTTTGCGTAAGACGTCCGGGAATACTAAACGCCGTAACGCACGTCGCATTTCAAAAAAAACGTTGGGGCGCCGTAATTTCGCGCAATGCACGTCGGGAAATTTCCTAACGGAGCATGCGCAGAACGTTCGGCGCGGGAACGCGCCTAATTTAAATGGTGCCCGCCCCATTTGAATTAGGTGGGCTTGCGCCGAGCGCATTTACGTTACACCGCCGCAAGTTTACAGGTAAGAGCTTTGTGAATCAGGCACTTACGTAATTGTCTCTGAATCTGGCCCACAATACCCAAATGTGTGGATTGGGGAATCGGATAATTTTTTTTTCATTTAACCCACTGTTCAAAAAAAAAAAGATCAATGTATGGATATATGTATGCTAGGATTTTCTTCCACTTTAATAAAGGAATTCATTTTTTTTTCTTATCTTTCTCAGGCAAAGCCCTAGTATTATTGTGATGTTTTTTTTCAGTCTGATTCCTCAGACCTGTAGTTCTGAGACAGTGTATAGCTTGTCCAGGAACTAATACTACTACTAGGAGTCAAATAATATGAGGCCTCGTACACACGACCGGTCATGAGTATGTTTTTCATCAAGGAAACTCGACGAGCAAATAAGAGAGCAAGTTCTCGTTTTCCTCGTCGAGGAAAACGATGTTCCTCGGTCGTGTGTACGAGGCCTGAGACTTCAATAGCAGATAGAAGTCTTAGGCTGGCCATACACGGAGCAAATTTCTTTCCTGCAACCATGGGTTTGCAAATTTGCTCAATTCTTCCATGAAACAGACAGTGTTGATGTGGGGATTCCTTCTGCCCAGTCATTGTTTCCTCCCGGCAGGGGAATCCTCCCCCACTGGGAGAAGACAGTGATTATCGCTAGCAGCTACAGCAGCCGCTTGCAATAATCACAAGCAAATCTGACAGGCTGATTGTACCCAAGTTGATTGATTAATCAACTTGGTACATTCAGTCTGCCCATTAATGGTTTGAATCTTGGCCAGTTTCACATGGCCGAATTCCTGTCCACATCAGCCAGTTCAATAAAAACTTTCTGACATTCGGTCTATGTGTATGGCAGCCAGTCTGACAAAAGCTGGGCAAATTAACGGGCATGCAGGAAAACCAACAGTCGACTGGTTGCCGATGAGCGCTCTCAACCAATGGCTGAGAGCGCTGACCAGAGTGTTCTGGCAGGGAGGTTGTCCCCCAGCAGAACACAACATCTCAGCTGGGGGAGATCAGTGTACTCGCAGTTTTTTTTATTCAACCCACCGGGTTGAATGAAAAAAACTCATAGGGGATTATTTACAATAGGCAAATCCACTTTGCAATTCAAATGCAAACTACAAGTGCAAAGTGCACTTGAAATTGCACTGAAAGTGCACTTGGAAGTGCAGTCGCTGTGAATCTGAGGGGTAGATCTGAAATGAGGGGAAGCTCTGCTTATTTTATCTTTCAATCACGTGCAAGCTAAAATGCTGTTTTTTTATTTTCCTTGCATGTCCCTCTCGGATCTACAGCGACTGCACTTCCAAGTGCACTTTCAGTGCAATTTCAAGTGCACTTTGCACTTGTAGTTTGCACTTGTAGTGCAAAGTGGATTTGCCTTTAGTAAATAACCCCCTTAGTGTGTACCAGGCTTAAGACATGGCAGTAATCTAACAGATTCTCTACATTTAACCCATACTTTAAAGATTACATTTCCCATTTAAGAGACTATTGTTTTTACTTCCAGTTGTGTCATTGAAATAGCAAGTATCAGGAAATTCCCCAAAGCAAAAACACTGACAGAGGTTCAAACTGTTGTCCACTCTATTCAAAACTAAACACAAATAATAATAATTATAGTTCCAAAAAAAATTCTGAATACAATTGTGTCCTATAAGAAAACAAATTAGACAGAGGTAGATAGGTATGAGTGGTATTGAGTAGTGATTTTTCTTTCTTAATATCTTGAAAACAAAGTTACAGGTAAACCATATCCAGCCCTACAGCAAATGTATATTGTTCTTTTTTTTCTAGCCTGCTAAACCAACACTTGTTCAAAGTCAAACCTTTTTCAATATGTGATTTGTGAGTGCTAGGAGACCCTAGTACAGTTTATATTTGGGAAAAACCTAATAACATTTGGAGTTTACATTTTAGCGTGCACAAATAATGTATCGTCCACTCAAAAATTATATTTTGTATGAAAATTATAATTTATTTGGAACAATTATAAAACACTCTCATGTACAAATATAAAATTCATTAACCAAATGTAATGTAAAGCAATGTCATCATACACTGTATAGCTTTGCATAACAAGCAACCAATTGATCAGTACCTAGTTTACCAATACGTTGGGTCGATGCATTTTGTGGCACAGAAACGCCACTTCTTTGGGTTCTTCAAAATGTTAGTACATGGTGGCCTTAATACAATCCCTCTGGTGGTAGATCTGGTTGTTTCAAATATCTGTAATAAATCATATTCATATATGTCACATTTGTTACAAATTTCACAATCATTGAATAGCCCCTGGGAGTTCACATAGATGTTCTCAAGCACATTAATCCTCCATTAGCCCATGGCATTTAGCTGAGTTGTCTAATTACAAATCTGGCTAATAATTATGCACTAACAATTAAAAAAATATATATGTTACCATCATATCATACTCATTCACTGGGTCCTTAATTCTGAGTGGAATGAAAGTCCAAGATGTAAAATGTGGCTTTAATTATTTCTACAGTGCAGTTCTGTGCATATCGTGTTGGTTTTTCAAGCCTGAGCTTTTAACAAAGCTCTACAGATAACGCAGTTTTCCCTTCATTTATAGCCTCACACCCTCTTGACCTTTAGATATTTTTTAGCTGCACAGAGAATTCAAAGAGAAGATGCCATCAGTAAGTAACCAAAGCAAAATTCATAATTGCAGAGGCCAGTAGTTCAGCCTGAATGCATGTAGCAGGGCTAAATAAACAATTTAGATAGAACCATAAGCCATTTTAAGCATACTGAGGCTAGGATGGTATGATTTTTATATCATCTACAAATACTGTAAAAGTTCACAGATGGGTTAAGTTCATCTGCTTTTTTTTATGTTGTTTTAGTTTTGATCTTTTTTTTAGTCACATGCTCTTCTATATAGTACGAAAATAATCACAAAATATTGGGTGAGTGAATGCAAATAAAATAGGTCAACCAAATATACAGTAGATCAGAGAAAATGACCAAACATTACAGAAGAGTGTAATAAAAAAAATATCATCAGAAGGGAGGAGAAGAGGGATGGTTTTATCCGTCTTCTGCTTCTTAATCATTATCCATTTACAGACTGAGGGCATCTGTATCTTCCCTTTTCTTTATTCTACTGGTCAGCTATTTTTTTTGGCAAGGGTTGTACTCATTATTGCCTTTTATGTATTATTTTACAATAATAACACTAGGCCTTGTGGTTAAGCTTTGAAGTATATAAAAAATGGAAATTATGCTTACAGTTAAAACTATGAGATTTTAAAACTGAACACTGAGTTGTGAGGGGTGACTATATGCAATATTAGCAATAAAGTGGTTCTAAAGGCAGAAGTTTTTTTTTACCATTTTCTGCATTCAATTTAAAAAAAAACTTCTGCATTCAGCACCACCAGCCCCCACTTATACTTACCCAAGACAGATTTTAATACAGCGATGTGTACGAGAGCAGAGGCCCTCTCGGCTCTCTTCCTCCTCGTTAGCTTTGATACAGCTCATGCTGCTGTCAATCACAGCCAGTGAGGAGGGAGTGGAGATGGGGCCAATAGACACACAGAGTGGGGCTTGTGAGTGGGCTTGCACAAGTGCCCCTATAGCAAGAGTCTTTCTATAAGGATACGCTGCAGAGGGAGGAGCCAGAAATGCAAACAGGTGACTCAAGAAGAATAGGTTTGGGGCTGCTCTGTGGAAAACCATTGCACAAAGCAGGTAAGTATAACATGTTTATTATTATAATAAAAAAAAACAGAACTTTTAATGTCACTATGAAAAACTACTTCCGGCACCGTATAACATCATATGATGTTGTAGACTTTGAGTGGAGATATCTGGATCATGCCTGCAGCATGGTTCCCTACAATGTAAAAGCCATAATAGCGGCTCATTAGATGCTGAATTGCTTTTACAGGCAGCCAGTCCTCCAGTGTCCTCGCTGTCCTCCAGTGCCTCTCCGGGCTCTCTTGTGCGATCAGGAAGCCAGAGATTTGATCTGGCGATGATGCCAGATTACCACAGAGTTGGCCAAGGACTGGGTGGTCCATGCCCATCTGTATGACCCTGGGAGGCCAGGAGCAAAATTCATGACAGCACTACCGGTTCTGGCAGATGTAAATGCAGCAATTTTATATATATATATATATATATATATATATATTTAATATCATGCTTTCCAGGGTAGAGGAGATGTCTGGGGTCTTATATACCCCAGATCTCTCCATAAAGAGGACCTGTCATGCCTTATTTCTATAACAAGGGATGTTTATATTTCTTGTGATAGGAATAAAAGTGATAAAAAAAAAATAAAGGGACAGTGTAAAAAATAAACAAATAAATAAATGTTTTTTATTTTTTATTAGGACTATTTTAGTATATAATGCTTATTTACTATTTTGTTTGCTACTCCAAGTCAGAAGTCGAAATGCATTCAAAAACATTCAACATCAACCCTAAAGCCAATAAAAAAAAAATTGAAAGATAATTCACAATCTGAGTGAGTTATGACGTAGACACTTGGACTGCTACTTTTTTGTTGTTTACATACATTTAATTTAATACATTGCTGCAAGACTGTGGACAGACTATGCTTATAGTCATACATTCTGTTCTAATAGAAAGGGAGGAGAGAAATGTGCATATAATAGTGATAGAAACTTAAATTGTTGCTTGGCACACTGTGTAATGATGACAATAGGTTATAATGATGGTATAATGATGACAATAGGTAAGACTTCAACAACCACTAGACATGGCATGCTAGACTACGTGCTAGAATCTGACCTGTTATTCTATAATTATCTCTTCAGGACTTCTAAAACAAATTCTTTGAGTTTAGTATTAGCTAGTTATCTCTGCTGCTGTACATCCAGGACAGCCCTATGAGTTGCTTGCCAGAGCTTGCTCAAGAGAAATTAGTTACATTAATAACTCAGGTGACAGATGGAAGCTTTTTGTTTTGACTTGATTAACTGTTACTTACTGTCACTTATATTAATATTCGGCCTCACAACAATAATGCTGTGTAGAAAACTAGATATACTGAGAATAAAGCTTTGGGTTGATGTACACAAGTATCGGTAATATGGCTTCTGCAACTTGCTCAATAACAGTTTAATAAACTCAGTTGAATACAGACAAAAGAACCAGATTGAGAAAAGTCCTTTCACATTTACATAACTGGAGTACGCAATGTCAAAGTACCAGAGATTGTCTACATCCCATTTTTCAACCTCTTTAAGATTCTCATCGAGTCATGATTTTAGGTTTTCCTTCATCTTTCAAAAATGATTACCGGTGAATGTCATAAATAGGGAGAAGTTTCATATTCAGGGCCAACATGAATCTGACCAGAACTGAAGTCGCTTGCAGTATTAGAATATTGATAAAGGATTGTGGATGTTCTCATCTATAGCAACTAATTACCAAAATGTGCCACCTACCCTCTGAACTGTGGTCAGATGGCTTAGAAGGACCAATAATGTAGATTTTCTTATACGCTAGCCTCTCCCTATACAAGTCAGAGTTCCAAGTTTTTGTCAGTGTGTTGGAAGAGACATGTAGTAGATAGCGACAGATCACAGAGTGTTTGCAAGGATAGATAGATAGCTGTTGCAGGTGAAAATTGTTATGTTTATAATCGGTCACACGCAATCTCAGTGTGTTTCAGGCAGGCCATACACAATGCTAATTTCTTGGGGTTGTAGGAAAGAAATTTGCATGATTCCCCCATCAGCACAGACAGTGCTGACAGGAGAACCCCTCCTGCCGAGCAATTGTCTGCTCCCGGACTTACCTTGGACTGACAAGAAACCTTGGACAAATCTTGGACTGACAAGAAAAAAAATCCCATCAGGGAAGCACCTAACTGACAGACATACCCAACATTTGAGCACTCTCCAATTTATAGGAGCTATTCCATTCTAGCTCTCTTGCCCTAACTATGTTATTTGCAGTTATATCTGTATCTGGATTCTTTGTGAGATCCTTTTTTTTGTCTTGGTTTTATATGGTTTTTCTACCTTGACATTGATATTTTGGTTTCTTATGTTCTCCTTTATATTTATGGTTGTGTGTATGGTTGCAGCGTATAATTTCCTGTGTGATTCACTCCTCAGTGCAGCCATCTCCTTGACCAATATGCCAATATCTTTGTTAGAATTTAATATACTACATATCTTTATTAACCTGTTGACTCATAAGGTTATCTCATTGGTTTCAGATTTACATGATGCAACCACTCTTAGGAGCTTTCAGGCACTTGCAACTAAATTTGGCCTATTGATAATGGACTATTTCAAATACATGCAGATCACCCATGCCTTACACAACTACCCAGTTATCCCAAAGTATATATCCTCCACTGCCTAACAATACTATACAACTGGTACCCACCAAGGCATATCTTTGCATTACAATATACTACATGAAAATGTAAGCTTTCACAAAACTTCCTCCTTCAGTGGGAAGCAAATTACTTAATGGCGTTGAGCTCTTTACACGGTCTATAAATACTCAAGTTACATAAATCACTGGGAACTGATGCAAAAGATCGATTTACGTTAATACTTGGCCAAATTCTACTGCTGGAGAGAATGTGGGTCCACGGGTGCCCTGATGCATATATTATGGCATTGTAAACATCTCTATAGCTCCTGGAGGAAACATTTTCAACTTATAACAGAGATTAATTTCTAATACCACCTTCTTCAGCACTGGCAATAATAAATCAGAGAATAGACCCCCCCCCCCCCCCCCCCGTTAGCTGCTGGAATAACGACTACTAGACATTGAAAATTACAGTTGGCAAATAGCCCTTCAGAAACTAGCAAGATGGTTAAAACAAATGTTGTATATGAACATTTGTTAGCCATTAGACAGGACAAATACTCAATATTTTTAAAATCTTGTAAAACTTGGATTTGATTTTTATAAAATGTAATGCCAGATATTTCATAATTTCTACGGTCTTTTCTTTTACGCTGCAATGCACCCCTTTATACTGTAACTTTAAGGACAGTGAAATTTGACATAACTAGTCTTAAAAATGCTCCCTCTCCCACCTTTTTTTGACTAACCTATGCAAAAAACATCTCTATACTTACCTATTTTCGCTCACTCTGGTCCAGTCATGGGATCACCCCTGTGTCAGCCAGTGGCAGCTGCAGGAAAGAGGAGAGAGCGCTCGACAATAGCTTGTTCTTCCTGGGAGCAGTGATGCCACCCATGGGCTTACTATGGCCCATCCATGGTTGAAGTCCTCTTCTCTCACTTGCAAAAGTTGCTATCTAATACAAGGGAGCCAGATCATGTGACCAAAGCGGAAGGGGCAGAAAAAAGTTAAGCATACAGATGTTTTTTACACAGGTTAGACAACATGGGGATAGAGTGTTTTTCGTATTGAGGTAAGGCCTGGAATTAAACTTTAAGTTAAACAATCCACTGTATTTTTAAGGTCTGATAGGCCTAAAGAGTGAGTCAAAGGCTCTGCACATCCAGCTATTTGGGGGTTAGCAGGTTCTGCAAATGAAAAAATGCATATAAATAATTTGCTCTTCAAAATGAGAAGTGGGTCTCATAGACTATTGGGTGTCCAGGAAGGACCAGTGTCTGTAACTTGCACAGTGCACTCTAATTTTTATTTCATGATAAAACCTGCCTGGTTTCTCCCTTTGAAAAGCGGACTTCTAAAGTCACCTATCCTTGTGCATTGGGTCTGTACAAATTCTGTAATTTTTCTGTGAACTTATACACTGAAATATAATTTAACTATTAAAACCTTTCTGGTCTTTCACTCAGAAAATGCAGCCAATCAAAAGCGCTTACAGCCTTTGAATCAAATCTGTGCAATATTATTATTTTTATGTAAAAAATAATTACACTCTAATTTTGATTTCTTGATTAAAAGTTTCCTGGCGTCTCTCTGTGAAACTTTGGCCTAGTAAAAGTACTTACATATTGTGCATGGAGTACAATATTTAAGATTGTTTTCGGTAAAATAATATTCTGTCATTTTGATTCTTGATTAGCAAACTTCCTGGTGTCATCTTGTGAAACTGTGGTCTAGTAAAAGCTGTTTACAAAGTGTGCAGAGTCAGTTGAGTATTTATGCTTTTGTTTTGTGAAATAATACAGTGTCATTTTATTTCTTAGTTAAAAAAAAGGTACAAAGTATGTAGGAGGATTTGTTTCATCTCCGTATATCACCTACGACCAGTCACTTCACTGGATTTAGATAATTTTTTACAACCACTTTAATAAAAAAAAACTACTACCATAATTTTTTGCATTGGTACAAGTCCTTTTTGGTAATACTGAGCTCCTCATGCACATTTGACAATCCTTTGTCTATTATCCTAGATTTGGCTTTGACTACAATGGGGTTCCATTAACATTTGCAATTCCTGAACCTCATGATTAATTCAGTGAACGCCCTCATTAAATGGACCCAGGCATATTTGAGACACCAATACTCCTCATTTCCATAATCCCAACCCTTCTTCTCTCCATCATCATCATCACCACATCTCTCCTCACCACCAGCACCCTAGCCCTCCACCTCTTTACTGCCAACCATCTTCCTCTTCCTTGTATCTGCATCTTGTTAATTCATGGCATTCTAGTGGAGGGCAGGGATAGGTTTTTTTTTGCAGAGTAACAGCAGCTGGCATATGACCTTCTGGGTAAAATAATAGTAACTTAGTACATGATCCTGTGATGAAGCACAGGCCTTCAAAAACACCTAAATAGAATATTTGACAAAATTGACATCAAGATGTTTGCATGGGGACTATTTGGGGAAGATTTTATCTTACAATTTCACAGTGGAGGAGCAGAGTTCTGTGGATCAGCCCTATGGATAGCAGCCACAAACATTTCTGCCAACTCCTCAAAGCCAATTGTCACCAGTGAAGGATGAGAAAAAGAGCACATTACCAGACCCAAAATATGGGTAAGGTGCAGTGTGGTTCAACCGCAGTAAACACTCAGAGACCAGATGCAGTGACAAAACCATATTGAAGTTAAGGTTTGAACCAACAAAACTACCCGGCAGGAAGACAACTGGACAGGGTGTACTCACAGGATGTTGCAGAGAACAGTGTAACAACAGGTCTCCAAAGCTCTGACAGCATCTGTCTCGAGGGATAAAATGTGGCCTGGCTGGTCTGTGCCCAAATGGGGAGGCTTTTACAAAGGATAGCTCTTTCCCTACTCATCTGGAACCTATCCCTACCACTAACACCGGCGGACCGTTTTCAGCGGATAGATCCGATGGTGTGTACAGGGCCTAAGCGTTCTACTTATATTATGAAGCTTCTACAAGCCTCTACTCTTAGTTGCCATCGCTACTTACATCGTGCAATGTAATAGAGTATGATTGGCTTACAATGCTCTCCCACCCTGTCCAAATCTGAGCAATGCTGCGGGGAGGGGGATTGTAAGCTTAATATAAAGAGAGGTTCAGGTAATTTTGCCATCTATAAGCAAAAATACATTGAATAAACATTAACTATTACAGTAAACACTACTTAAAGGCCACTCAGACCTTACATATAACAGATCAGTGAGCAAGTGAAGGAAAGATGGCTGTGCTGGGAAGGGGAGTATTAATGTGGAATCTGATTCTTTTACCTGAAGAGGCAATATAAAAATTCTCTTTAAACATGGATTCGGATATTGAGGTAAAATGTAACACACTTCCCACTTTGTACATGTTTTTTTTTTTTTTTTTTCAGATTACACTAGACAGCCAGCATCAGTTAATTGTTTTGAACCACATTATATAATTTCTTCTGTACTGCTGGGCATGGACATAATCTAAAATAAATAAATAAAATGTATTTAGATTTGCTTTATTTTGCATCTGATTTATAACTAAAACCTGAAAAATACAAAAAGGAATAAAAGTTACATTATTGCTAACAGTGGAGATATACTGACATAGTTACTGTATTAAAGATCCTTGCTCAGTTTTTTGGGAAATCTGAAGAAAAGGTTTAAAATGTTCTTAAATATTACCAGAAATGTATTTTCTCTATCTATTCCTGCCCTTTAACATGTGAAAGCTTTAAAGACTGTTCAAGTATGAACAGTGCCAAGTAACAAAAACAATATAGAATTCTCAGATATGACAAGTACAGCAGAATGCGGGGAAAAAAAACATCAATTGCAGCCTCACTGTGCCCATCAATTGCCGCCACTATGCCCATCAAACACAGCCACTGTGCCTATCAAACGCAGCCACCGTGCCATAAAATTGTTGCCATAAAATTGTCACCACTGTGCCATACAATGTTTGCCACTGTGCCATGCCATCAAACGCAGCCACTGTGCCCATCAATTGTTGCCACTGTGCCATGCAATCAAACGCAGCCACTGTGTCATCAATTGTTGTCACTGTGCCCATCAATTGTCACCACTGTGCCAAGCCATCAATTGTCGCCACTGTGCCATGCCATTTTTCGCCACTGTGCTAATCAATTGTTGCCACTGTGCCATGCCAAATGCAGCCACTGTGCCATCAATTGTCGACGCTGCGCCATGCCAAACGCAGCCACTGTGCCATGCCATTGTCGCCACTGTGCCCATCAATTGTCGCCACTGTGCCATGCCATTGTCGTCACTGTGCCCATCAATTGTCGCCACTGTGCCATGCCAAACGCAGCCACTGTGTCATCAATTGTCGCCACTGTGCCATGACATTGTCTCCACTGTGCCCATTATTGTTGCCACTGTGCCATGCCAAACGCAGCCACTGTGCCATCAATTGTCGCCACTGTGCCATGCCAAATGCAGCCACTGTGTCATGCCATTGTCGCCACTGTGCCCATCAATTGTTGCCACTGTGCCATGCCAAACGCAGCCACTGTGTCATCAATTGTCACCACTGTGCCATGCCATTGTCGCCACTGTGCCATGCCAAACGCAGCCACTGTGCCATCAATTGTCGCCACTGTGCCATGCCAAATGCAGCCACTGTGCCATGCCATTGTCGCCATTGTGCTTATTAATTGTCGCCACTGTGCCATGCCATTCTCGACACTGTGCCCATCAATTGTCGCCACTGTGCCATGCCAGACGCAGCCACTGTGCCATGCCAATGTCGCCACTGTGCCATGCTATTGTCGCCACTGTGCCCATCCATTGTCGCCACTGTGCCATGACAAACGCAGCCACTGTGCCATCAATTGTCGCCGCTCCATGGGCTCTAACCGCATGCTGCAGTTGTAGGTAATAAAATAACATGTTGGGTGGCAGCGCATATCGAGACCGAAGCGCATCAAAAGAGAGCAGGGCCCCATTATGGAATACATGTCTGAGGTGCGTTATACCCAGGGGGCGCAACTTGGGTACCTGCTTAATCTTGGCCAGCTCAGTGTAAGTGTTGTTCTCCCATAGAGGGCTGTATACTGCAAATCCCGTACCTTCTGGAGCTGCCTCGCCTTGTTCCACACCTTCTGAAGGAGTGAGTAGGTGTGTATGTGTTTGTTAAGTTTTTGAAACTGTTGAGCCTCCAGCCCTTCAGGTATCGCGACAGCTCTCCTACCAACTTTAACCAGTGCTCGGCCGGACACTGATACAAGTCCCAAAACTGCTATATACTGCTAACGAGAAAAGGTATTTAGCAGTTTATATTTAGTAAAATAATTGCATTTCCATGTTCTGTGTACTGTAGGAGACCATATATAATGAATGCAGGGTCCTGGGCTTTGAACACTTTAACACCTGATGCAGTATATTTGTTTATCTATACATTTCCTTTTGTTAAAAATAGGCATTTTTTCAGGTCATAAAATTCTCTACATTCCAGTGCTGATAAAATCCAAATTTGGAAAAATACAACATTAAGTGGTCTGAGAGATTCCCTACAGCAGGGACTGTAAAAAAAAAAAAAAAAAACGTCAAAATATAACCATCATACTGTATATATATATATATATATATATATATATATATATATATATATATATATATATATATATATATATATATAATGCGGGCTTAGATACTTATTTCCAAATGTAGTAATTTGGAATGTATGCCAGCTAAAATATGGGCGTTTCCTCTTTTCAGATAAATAATTTAAAGTGGTTGTAAAGCTTAAACAATTTTTACCTTAATATATTCCTTGTATTAGGGTACAAAATGTTTAGGTAGCAGTATCCCCCCTCACCCCCTGTTTTACTTATCTGGCCCCTCTTTCATTCCAGGCTTTGCCAGTCTGCAGCTCTTTTCTCCTCCCACTTCCTGGTTTCACAGGCTTGGCTGAAGCAACGGGAGCCTATGGCTCCAGCTGCTGTCAATCAAAGCCAGTGATGACATTAGTTAGGGGCAGGGTCGAGTCCTGCTGCTTGTGTCTAGAGATGCACACAGCACTTTCTAAGAGGGCAATCGCTGGAGAGGAGGAGCCAGAATTTCCAGCGGGAAACCTGAAAAGTGGAGATTTGGGGTCACGCTTGCACAGAGCTATTAACTATAACTATTTACCTTTTTTTTTTAAGAACAGCACTGGAAAGCATTGGTGATCAATAATAAAAACACAAGCCCACAACACATAACCATCTATTACACTATAGGTTACACTTGAGACTAGTGTAGTAGATAGCTGTGTTGTTGGAGACTTGAATTTTTGTTAATGACCAGCGCTGTTTTCCAGAGCTGTCATTCACAGTAACACAAGCTGACTGACACATGTGTAAAGCAAGCAGTGGTGCGCAGACTCAGGTGTGGGATCCTTAGCTTTTTTACATTCAATATAATAAAAGGCAACTGATGCAACACAGGGCTTCACAAGAGACAGAGGCTGCAGATGTTCACCTTGGCAGAATTCAAAGGAGGCAGGGGTGGAAGCTGTGCAGGCTTTCTGTGCACTGTCTTTCATACACCCTCTCCCCCTGTACACTGTCAGTAAGAGAGAATGTTAGATCCATCAATTCCATTTAGCATGGTCAAACAGCAATGGGGCAAGCATACCATTCAGCAGGCACCAGACAGATTTGAGGGGGATCAAATGCTATGTGCACTGGGTCCCCTGGGGGATTCAACAGGATTTTCTTCTGCTCATATTTACCTTTACCTTGCTCAATTTGTTTATTGAAGCAAAAGCAAGGTACAATATAATGTGAACAATTAATCACAGTATATCTTTATTCAGAAAGATCATATTTATTATTTAAAAAACATTTTTTTAGCTATCATGGAACTCTGCTTAAAAAAATTATATATTTTTTTTAATTCACGGTACAATAGCATGATCAGAGTTGTAAATATAGGAATAAATACAAGAAGGAATAGCGTACCTACAGTAGTTGACACCCAGAGTGGATCTATTTACAACACCCTCTATACGACAACATTATTTTCATTAAGAATGCTTACAGAACAGAAATACACAATGAAGAAGTTCCTCTTATAATAGTTGTCAGTGTAGTACCCCTTGTATTAGTGGTCAGAGGAAAAGGACCCCTTTACGTTGGGGATCAGTGCTACCACTTATACTGGATGTCAGTGGAAAAATTCTCCCTTAAAATGATGGTCAGTGTAGGTGGGAGCTCAATCCTTCATTGCTCAATGCTTAATAAACCCCTAGCAACCTGTGGAGGAACCCTACTGTTTCACAGAGCCTTATGCCGCGTACACACGATCGGTCCATCTGATGGACCGTTTTCATCGGTTAACCGATGAAGCTGACTGATGGTCTGTCGTGCCTACACACCATCGGTTAAAAAAACTATCGTGTCATAACGCGGTGACGTAAAACACAACGACGTTGCTGAAAAAAACGAAGTTCAATGCTTCCAAGCAAGCGTCGACTTGATTCTGAGCATGCATGGATTTTTAACTGATGGACGTGCCTACTAACAATCGTTTTTTTCTATCGGTTAGGTATCCATCGGTTAAATTTAAAACAAAATTGCTTTTTTTTAACCTATGGATAAATAACCGATGGGGCCCACACCCGATCGGTTTGGTACGATAAAAACGGTCCATCAGACTGGTCTCATCGGTTTGACCAATCGTGTGTACGCAGCATCAGTAGAATAGGCTACCTTAATTGAATTTCTATGACAGTCAAAATTTGAATCTTTACTCTGTACTGACACCACTATTCTAAAATGTCATCACTAAAGAAGTGAAATATATTTTGCTAACACACACTCAAAGTAAGCTAAAGCCAACTTAAAATCTCTCATTTCTTTTACATTTCTGTCAGGTGCATGACAGCAGCAACAGGGTTAATATTGAAGTTTAGCCTGGAAATATTGGAAACATCAGCTTGAGCATGGAAAATTCTTTGTATAACATCAGTCGCAGGCAATATGTTAACATAAAACTGTGTGACTGTAAGAAATGGAAACATGAGGGTAGCTGATTCTAGAACAACAAAGCAAGTCAAAGATCTTTTGGACTTTAATTATCCCATAAGACGTGGAAGATCTGAATGATGATAGCTTGTTACCCCAGATGAATCCAATTATAGTATTAGAAATAGCTTCTTATACAATTTATTACTAACCCTTGGAAAGCGATGAGATAAGGTTGAAAGTCTCTCCTAATGTAACATTGTTAATTTATTATCTGAGATGCAAATGTCTACTAATATTTAATATACCTGATAGCCTCAAGGGAGCACTAATATTGATATATGTATAGGTTTTCAGAGGGTTAAACCATGAAAAATATTTTCACACAGACTTTTAAAAAGTTTAAAGGAATCCTGACCTTACCCTCATATACAAAAAGTTAAAGGAAAATGAAAATTTAAAGGCAGGGGCAGAACAATAGAAGGCAACCCTATATGATGTAGGGGGCAACAGACAGAGATAAGCTCCCACTGAAACATTTAAGGGAAAGGTGTGGGTGGGGGTGGTTATGGGTTAGGACTCAATGCTCAATAAACCTCTAGCAACCTGTGGAGGAACAGACTTGGGTGAGCTCGGGCTTAGGTAGCAGTAGAGCATGCCTGGGGTACACATTGCTGCAACAATCCACTCAGAACAGGCAGAAGCAGAGGTGGAATTTATGACCTGACTCAGCTCCTCACATCATTTGTTTCACAGACCAATAATTGGCAGCAGTCACAGAGTAGCCAAAACACTATTTCTGCTTGAAGTGCTCAGACCAGCAGCAGCAACATTACCTTTGCTAATGCCAACAAACCCCTATTATAACACAACTGTCCTAGTTGCCCACCAAAGTGGAACACCAAGCCACCGGGCAAGGATCCTTGGCACAATTTTTGAAATAAGCGACTTACACTGCTCTGGCTGCCTTGCTACCCAAAAGCTACAGAGATACACTTACACGGCCTCTGGCCATACTCCTACTGCTGTTGTCTAAGAATATCAATGTTGAAACCACCCAAAACCCATAGAGTTCATTTTCTTAACAGAAAGTTTAACAGGTTTCCAGGGAAGCTAGGAGCTGCTGCTGTTTTGTGATTTCTCCAGACAATTTACCCACTTTGTGGCACCATCGTTTCATTAGGCACATTTGCCAGGAGCTTCCCAAACCATTATGCACAATTATTCTTCATAATTTCCTGCTTTGTAAATTACATTTTTTTAATTATTGTGCATAATTTCCTGCTTTGTAATATACATTTTTTTAATTATTGTGCATAATTTCCTGCTTTGTAATATACATTTTTTTAATTATTGTGCATAATTTCCTGCTTTGTAATATACATTTTTTTTAATTATTGTGCATAATTTCCTGCTTTGTAATATACATTTTTTCGAAGACTGGTTTAAATTCCTATTGACTTCAATGAAACTTCCAGTTCAGATAATTCTAATTTTGGAGGCTCACAAGTTTGACCAAACCACAAATGATTTTCAAAAGTTTGTTCTTCTCTAGTCTCAGTGTCCTCTAAGCATAAAAATAAATAAACAATTGAAGATAAAAATAAAATCATGGTATCATTTTGCTTAGCAAAATTGTGTATACATTTTTGACTCATCAGAGTTGCAACATCTTGCACATTTAACCTCTGGACACACTTGTGGCATTTTGTCTTAAATGGAAAAAAAAAATGTTCAGAAAGTTTTTCCCAGCACACGTTCTCTCAAATGGGAAGCATTTGTAGGTTGCTTTGTTTTCACCTTTCTGTGCAGTGTACTTTATCATTAACCAATTTGATGTGGTTAAAGTCTGGAGACTGGGACAGCCATGCCTTGTTCTTCCTTCTTAGGTCATTTCTACCTAGCATGGAGGTATGGTTTGGGTCATTCTCTTATTATAGGATGAATTCCTAACCAACTAAGCATAGAAAGGAAACCAAGGGGTATTACATGGGGCCAGGGGTGGACTGACAACTCATGGGGCCCCTGGGCGATAAAAGATTATGGGGCCCCCGGGCTTACAGATGGCCACCACGCCAAGAGGCATTGCATAGGCAGGGCAGCTAAAATCTCAGGATTTTCACATCAAAACATGTTGGTTTTGGACATAGGGACAGATGTAAAAAAAACACAGAGTTTTACATACTGTCCCTGGTTTTATTGAGCCTGGCAAACCTGATGGGGCCCCCTAGTGGCATGGGGCCCTTACAGGTAAGAAGCATTGAGGTTCAATGTGAAACACGTCAGCTGTTTTTTCCCACTGTATGCTGGTTTTTGTAGTGTAAATTTTCTTTTTACCCAATAAAGGGCACGTCTTTTTAAGACTTTGGAGTGCGGCTGTCCATATATCTCTTTCTTGGCATGTGGCCCTTGGGCAGTGCCCGAGAGTGCCAATGGTCAGTCCGCCCCTGCATGGGGCTACAAAAAGCTGTGGTAGACATTTCTGGTACAGGGTGATAAGCACTCTGTGCAAGTCTATGAATCCAGATCCAGAAAACGAGCCATGGGCCATTATGTTTCTGACTCCATGGCTATCTTTTCATTGGCATACAAAAACCCTTTCTGCTGAACTTAAGATTTAAGCTTTGGATTCATCAATCCCATAAGACCTTTTCCAATATGCCACTAGCACTGGCTTCTCACTCTTTTTTTCTTATTTTCCTCTTTTTCTTATTTTGCCATTTTAGCAGTAGCCTTCATTGCTTCCACTCAATTTGTTAAACCCTACAGTTAATAGAGAGCCTAAAGTGTATGTAAGTGTAGCACCTTCTAACTTAGGTAGGTGCTAAGTGTAAGGGTTTTTTGTGTAAGCTGCCAGCACAGGAAAATTTAAGAAGGCCTATGCGGCAAGCTAGGCCTGTTTGTTTTGATCTGGGGGCAGGGGAGTGGTTTAGTGTAGCAGTAGGTGACTGACATGTACTTCAGCTCTTTGGCACCTCCTCTGTTACCAGGGAGAATGTTCTGGAAAAGGGGCAGAGAGCTGGAGTGACATGGGTACATGTGAGGAGCTCTGACCAAACCCCAACTAGGATTGGCAGGGTGCAGGCCTCCTACATTTACCCATGGTCAGCCTGCTGGGGGGAGAAGTTGTTGGCTGGGTGAATTGGATGATGGAGTGTTAGACTGTCATGCCTGAGGGAAACTCCTTTCTGGGGGGGGGGGTGTACCTCAGGTGGAGGAGATCAGGAGCCTCTCCTTACACGGTCATGGAGAGTTGTCCTGGAACAGGAGCTGGAGGAGACAGTTGGTCCTTATTCAGTTATTCAGTTATTCAGGAAGGATCCAGGGAAGGTGTCGGTGAGTGGAAAGCACAGTGGAGAGATCTGGAATAAACAAGCCAGGGAACCTGGATGTAGAGCCAGAGGGAGAGACTGTGGGAGTTGTGTGTCAAATCGATGCAGCCATGAGGGTGGGCAGGATTTGCAATTCGCATTTGCAAGTAGTCCATGCCAATTATTCTTCTAAAGTAAATCGGTTGCTGCTAAGTACTGCAAGGCTCCATGCCTACAAAAGGTCATCAAGTAATTACACTGGGACTTATTCAGAGTGAGGCCTAGTCATGTTCTGATGGCGTGACAGGATTACTAAGACTTGGACAGTAAAGTAGTGTGCTGCTGGAGGAAGAAGTGTTCTAAAGGTAACAGTCTGTAGAGGTATGTGCTGAGGAAGAAGTGTTTTGAGGTAAAAGGCTGTCAAGTTTAGGGTCAGTCAACTTGTTCTACAAAGAAGTGCGACACAGTTACTTTATTCTACAAAGTACTAATTTATCCTATGGGCACCCCATGTCCCTTTTCGTCAACCAAGTTCAATCCCCTAATAAAAACAACAAAAACAAGCAAAAGACTGTTCATTGACTGAAAATGATCTCTAATGGAGGTCTGGGAGCAGGGTGAAGTGTGTGAATGCTGTAACTCATAGCAACCCATCACTGCATAAGCAATTTTATTTTTGTGCTTTTGATTGCTTGGTTATACCCTCAGCTGTGTTTTTATTACTTTCTGTATCTCCATTTAGGGATATTCATTCTCTTTATTTGTCCTGGTGACTACTGTCACAGAGACAAAAGGTGATAGGAAATCTTTAATGTATGAGTTATTATAAAAACAAGCAAGCAGTATGCCTCCAATGGGGACACATTTTCCAGTGACAATCGTTTAAAATGGTAGCCCCCCTCACTTTAAGAAGATTTTCTTCCACCTACTGATGCATCTTCAGGACAAGAAGTTAAAGGGAATCTCCCTACTGAGACACACATAGCAATAGGTGTTTTAATACTTTCCTGATCTATATGAATCAAACAACAGTTTTCTCAAGGCAGTGAAGAATGGCTTGATAAGTAAATATTCACAGCATCCTTTTCCAAGTAGTGTTTTAGACACTTTCTGTGGGGGTTACCCAAGGCCCTGTTCTTGGACCCCTTCTCTTCTCTATCTACACCTCCTCCCTTGGTCACTTGATAACCGCCCACGGCTTCCAATACCACTTATATGCCAATGACACCCAAATATATCTGTCTACTCCTCACCTCACTCCTTCAGTCTCCTCCCGCATTACTACCTGACATCTCAGCATGGATGTCGCACCACTTCCTTAAACTAAATCTCTCTAAAACTGAATTACTAATCTTCCCCCCCGCCCGTACCCCCCTCCATGACTTTCCCATCAAAATCAACAATGCAACCATCAGTCCCTCCCCTCACGCCAGGGTACTAGGTGTAATCTTAGACCCTGACTTGTCATTTCAACCTCAAGTCCAATCGTTGTCAAAAGTTTGTAGAATTCACCTCCGTAACATCTCTAAAATTCGCCCCATTTTAACAAATGAAACCACCAAGCTCCTCATTCAATCCCTTGTTATCTCTCGCCTTGACTACTGCAACTCCCTTCTCATTGGCCTGCCTCTCCATAGGCTAATCTCCTCTTCAGTCTATCATGAATGCTGGTGCCAGACTTATCCACCTTACCAACCGCTCAGTGTCTGCCACCCCTCTCCTCCAATCCCTACACTGGCTCCCAATCACCCAGCAAATGTAATTCAAAATACTAACCACAACATACAAAGCCATCCACAACTCTGCCCCGAGTTACATCACCAATCATGTCTCCAAAGATCACCCAAACCATCCTCTCTGCTCTTCTCAAGACCTCCTACGTTCAAACTCGTCTCCAGGATTTCTCCAGAGCCTCTCCCATCCTCTGGAACTCGCTACCTCAACCTGTCCGGCTATCCCCTACTCTTGCTACCTTCAGGTGATCCCTGAAAACTCATCTCTTCAAGGAAGCCTATCATGTCTCCAACAAATCTTATACCACTTCCATCAGCTGATTCCCCACAGTTACAACCTTTTGTACCACCCGCCCCACTCTATTAGATTGTAAGCTCTTCTGAGCAGGGCCCTCTTAATTCTCTTGTATTTTATTGTATTATAACTGTATTGTTACCCTTTTATATTGTAAATCGCTGCGTAAACTGTTGGCGCTATATAAATCCTGTATAATAATAATAGCTATTTTATTTCAATGATGACAGATTCATTTTAAAGGTAGAGCAGTTCTTGTTTCCAACAGCCATCACTTAGCTTCTCTCTTGTATTCTCTTACTTCACAACATAACGCAGAGAATCTGATTGCTCATACTAGGATGTTTAGCTAGCCCAGTCCACTTTTAATTAAGATCAGAGGAATTAAAAAATAGAAATTTATAGTACTTTTAATTGGAGAAGTTTAGTGAACATTCTATTCCTTTAGAAAATCACCCCCTTTGTTTTCAAAGTTTTTTTAAACACCTTTGTAATTATACAGCAACATGCAAGAAGCACTGCAGCCAAGCCATTTACTAATTGTTATAGAACAAATTAAAGGGCTTTAAGACATATGTAAGTGTCCAATGATTTCACTTTACACAACTGTTTCACTGAAGTCATGTTACAGCCCGTTAAATTATTGCAACATCCCAGGTCTGTGAAGTATATTTGTATGAAATGTACTTTTAATGTGAAGGTTATTGCCACAGCACTGTTAGTCAAACTAGTGAGTAATGCTACAGCCATATGAGAATTCACAAAAGCACTGAATGTCCTCATAACAGTCTTGTTAGTCTTCATTGTTCTACTTATTTTTCAAAAGCAATTATCCTCTGCTTTTGGTTTATGGTGTTGTAAACGGTGTTTTATTATAAATGGGAACAATGATTTATTTTACTGTAAAGTTTATTTTAATGCAATGAACAATGACTTATGCTTTGTGTAGGCTGACTTTAGGTTAATGTTGTTGTAAGATGTTTTATTCTCAAATGAAATTTGTTTAACAATAAAATCTGGATTATTTTTCAGGGTTTGGTTTAATTGAAACAATATAAATGGAGATGATTTAAATCTCTTTGCAATACCGCTTTTCACTTGCCTGTAGTACTAGTCATATGATTTTAATTTATTCTATTTAATGTCTACTGGATCATAGTGTTTGGGCAAGATAGCTGTTGGTGAACATTGAAGAGGTGTCACCAAATCTTGTCATGGAGCGCTCTTTTGGTGTCCAGTAACACAGTTATTGTGAGTTAAAACCTCTGCCAGGGTTTTATTGCTGTTTGTGGACAATTTCCTCTAAATCCCTATTACGACAGGAAGTGATGTGAATTCTCTTCAATTGGGACAATAAAAATAAAACTTATTTTAGTAGAGTGAGAATAGTCTTATAACTTCCTGTGTTTTCTTCTCTTGCTGACATCTATTTTTTTATATAGGCATCGCAGGCACAGGAAGTGACCAGAAAATCTCCCCAATGGAGTCACAGTCAGAAATAAAAACCCGACAAGGGGTACATCAACAAGGAAGGTAGTATGTGGGTGTTTTTTACGAGTACAAGATGATTTAAATGGCATATGAAGGTATTAGAAGGTTATTTCAACTGTTCTAGACTTGTTTTTGTATCAAAAATAGCAGAAAAAAAAAGGAAAGTAAAAAAATTATAGTAACAGTACACACATAGCTATCAAATTCACAAAAAAGGGGGGAAAAAAACGCTACATAATATAACCTTTAAATCATGTAGGTATAATAGAGTAGATCATTTACTGTATTTTTTTCAAACACATTTTGTGGGAATAAGAGGCAAAATTTGACAGAAATTGGTAATATTGCAATGAAATCATTTATGCCAAAATCTTTCTGCTCGTTTCCTTTTATAAGTGTCTTGTCTTTGTATGTCATGGTGTTGTAAAGGATAATTACATTAAATAAAAATTGATCACTACACTCAGATGTTAGCTGTATACAAACCCCACAACATGACCAGGAACTTTTTGATTCTAATGATCTCTCTTCCTTTCTCATTACACTCATCTGAAATCCATGCACACCGCATACTGTACATGTTTATTATCATGCATTTTAACATGCATGGACATATGTAAATATATATTCATGCATTATTAAGCCCATTGATTTCAATAGGTCCCTTGGAGTAATAGTAAACATATGCATTGCAGGAAGCACATTACTGTGCATTGCAATTCCGGGATTCCAATGCACTGGTGCAAACAAGCCTTGTAGTGTATTTACACTTGTAGCACCCTCCTAGTGTAGGATGGTAGATACATTACATTTTTGGTTCCTTCAGCAATTAATGGAGCAATGATCAGGGTTTCACAGACTGGGAGTTTAGCTTAGGGAAGGCGATGCAAATAACCAACCTGGAGTGTTCCAAAGCCTGAGGGGCTGCTGCTATCAGGCAGCCCATGGACTGTGTAGTTGTACTAGAGGCTGCCTCAGCGGGTGTCAGGGCTGAGGACCTGGATGGATCTGCTAACAATCTGATTGCAGGACCTCGCCACAAGGTATATGGTCTGGGGAAGGACTGTCTCACTCACTGGACCATGTCCTAGAAGGTGGCAGCTGTCCTGGGGACTTGTGAGTAAAGACCTTAAATTAATCCCTGTGACTGTGCACAGTTCTGGAAATTGCATTGACATCCAGAAGTGGTGCAAAGGCGCAAGGTAACCAGATGCAAAAGAAACGTACCTCATAGTCTTCAGCCATGAGGCATTAGACTGCTGCCCAGAAACGTGCCTCGTGGTCCCCATCTGTGAGATCTTAGCCTGTCCAGAAAGTTACCTCATGGTCTTCACTTTTGGGGGTTTAGACTGTAAAACATTCTTGGCTACTTAAGGAGAAGATTGTCTAATTGCTATGTGCTAATTGTTTTGGAAGTATTTCATCGAACCCCTCTCCTGTTAAAGTTTCTTCAAGCAATAAATATCAAAACAACATCCCCTGAACTGTGTTACTGGAGCCGCTGTAAATAGACTAGTGCTTGCGGTGGTGGCCAGCATCTGTACTTACTCGCACTGTGGATGGTGGAGCTGGGCTGTAACATAATGGAGTAATTGAACCCTGGTTTATGTGGTGCTTTTAACCGCTTAATGACCGCCCGCCATAGATTTACTGCGGCAGTGCCGCTCTGTGCCCGATCACGTTCCTTATACGTGATCTGACAGTTCCGGGTTTGGGACGTGCGCGCTGCCGGCGACCCACATGCCTGCTGTGATTGAACACCCAGGAGCAAATCAGCGGGTCCGGCGGACACAATGTCTGCTGGGACCTGCCAATCATTCAGGAGAAAGGCAGATCTCCATTCTGTGATAGGGGAATATGGACCTTTACATTCCCCCAGTCAAAGCTCCACCCACACAGTTAGCAATCACTCCTAGGGAACACATTTTACCCTTTGATCACCCCTAATGTTTAACCCCTTCCCTGCCAATCAATATATACGTATTGGGAATTTTGTTTACCAAAAATATGTAGAAGAATATATTCATGATCCACATGACTAAGCTCCGGGGGGTGGAGTAAAATGCATTCGGGGCATGGCCTGGTTGGAGCCCAAGCTGAAGTTGCCACTCTTCTCACCATTCCAGGACACCTAGATGTGTGACTTTTAGGGGCCACACATTGTTTTCAGTAGCAGAATGCATATTGGCCTAAATTGATTAAAAAAAAAAGTAAAATGTTTATTGGGAATGTTTTATAGCAGAAAGTAAAATATATATATATATATATATATATATATATATATATATATATATATATATATATTTCAATTGTCTTTTTTGTATATAGCGCAAAAAATAAAAACTGCAGAGGTGATCAAATACCACCAAAAAAAGCTCTCTATGGGGGGTACATCGCTGCACGACGGTGAAATTGTCAGTTTATGACCAGGCAAAAAATGGTCAGGTCATGAAGGGGGGGTTAACCTTCCCGGAGCTAAAGTGGTTAAACAATAAAAGGTTTTACACTATTGGAGCTCTTCTCTCTTTTGGCCTCTTTATGATGACATTGGAGAGTCTGCAAAGGAGAAATGTGTGGTGGTGAGGGCACATTGGTGGAGTGACGCACTGAAGATAATTTGTAAACTGTGTTGCACTTTATTTGCACAAGACACTTTTTAACTATAAAGCACATTTCTGAAAACATTTCATTATATTCATGCCACATTTTGCACTTTATTATGATGAGTAATAAAATATGGACAAAGCACGTTAATATTTAAGCATAAAAATAAAATATAAACTCTGCGCTATATGCATAGCTGCCTGCACATTGATTACCCCTATGTGGGGACAACCCAGGGGAGGACTGACAACACTCAGGGCCCCCAGACCAAATAAAGAAAGAGCCTCCTGTCAGGCCCCACCCATTACACACCCCTGACCACACCCATGGCTTGCCCCTGACCCCGCTCCTACATTTTGCACAAAGTACAACTTCTACCTTTTAACACCTGGAGGGGTGTCTTTCTCTCTAACAGTTTCCATTAGACAGTCTGTTCGAAAGCATCGCCTCTAGGCCCCATTAAAGTCTACAACAGAGTCTAATGGGACCTGGAGGGGGGTCTCTCTCTGAAAGTGCCCATTAGAGATTCTCTGTTAGAGAGAGAACCCTCTTCAGGACCCATTAGGTACTACAAAGGAATCTAATGGGACCTGGACCTGGAGGGGGAGTCTCTCTAATAGAGGCCCTTTCAGTGTCCTTTATAGAGTCTTTTAGAAAGAGTCCCATTAGATTCACTCTGGTCCACGCGGGACCACCTCCTGAATCTTACCCCTACCCCAACATCTTGCAAAGTATAAATAAAATTGGCACTGTGTAGCACTCCTCTTATCTTAACTATGGGTAATGTAGCTGTGGCTGGCTCCCACGTGCTCTGTGGCTGGCTGGCTCCTGTGTCCTCTGTGACTGGCTGGCTCCTGTGTCCTCTGTGGCTGGCTGGCTCCCGCGTCCTCTGTTGCTGGCTGGCTGGCACCCTGCTGTGGCTGGCTCCCTGGTGTGGGTGGATCACCGTAGGTGGCTGGCTGGCTGGCCCTGCTGTGGGTGGGTCACAGTGGGTGGTTGGCTGACACCCAAGCTCTGCTGTGGGAGGGTCACCGGCATAGGTGGCTGGCCAGCAAGGCTTTGCTGTGGCTGTCTAGTGTGTCCTCTCCTGTCTGCCATTCCAGGCACTGTTTGCCGAGGTGAGGAAGGGAGGTGGCGGTGGCCTTCTTCCTATGCAGTCTGGTAGAGCTAGGAGGTTTGCAGCAGACCCGTGTGTGCTGGTCCTCTCAGTGTCCATTTGAGAGCCCATCAATGCAGTCTCACCAGTGCCCCATAATGCAGTCTCACCAGTGCCCATGAATGCAGCCTCGCCATGGGCATGCAGTCTCATCAATGCCCACCAATGCAGCCTCACCAGTGCCCATCAATACAACCTCACCAGTGTCCCCTCAATGCAGCTTCACCAGTGCCCCTTAATGCAATCTCACCATTGCCCAATAATGCAGCCTCATCAATGCCCAACAATGTAGCCTCACCAGTGTGCCCTCAATGCAGCCTCACCAGTGCCCATTAATGCAGCCTCATTATTGCTCACCAATGCAGCCTCACCAGTGCCCATTAATGCAGCCTCATTATTGCTCACTAATGCAGCCTCGCCAGTGCCTATCAATGCAACCTCACCAGTGTTCCTCAATGCAGCCTCACCAGTGTACCTCCATACAACCTCACCAATGCCCATTAATTCAACCTCATAGTGCCCATGATTGCAGCTTTACTATGCCCATGAATGCAGCCTCACTGTGCCCATGAATGCAGCCTCATTGTGCCCAAGAATGGAGCATCATTGTTCCCATAATTGGAGCATCGTTGTGCCCATGAATGCAGCCTTACTGTGCTGATGAATGGATCCTCACTGTGCCCATGAATGGAACCTCACTGTGCCCATTAATAAAGTCTCACTGTGCCCATGATTGCAGCCTCACTGTGCCCATGGATGGAGCCTCACTGTGCCCAGGATTGCGGCCTCTCTGTGCCCATGATTGCGGCCTGACTGTGCCTATCATTGTAGCCTCACTGTGCCTAAGATTGCAGCCTCACTATGCCCCTAATGAAACCTCACTATGCCTCTTAATGCAGCCTCACCAGGGCATGGGGGTTAGAGAGGAGAACTGCCAGGTCACACAGAGCGGGTCTCTCACGCTCTGACACTTGTTGGCCACTGTCATCTGATGATAGACAACACACGTCCCTCGGCATTGGACCAGTGTGACGTCTGTCAAAGGACAGGAGGTGTAACATCCAATGGCAGAGGTCCCTGGGGCAACGGAAGATCCCCACTCTGTTTGATCTGATGGCGCTCACACTCCTCCCTTACCCTCTGAGGCAGCACTGGGGCCTGAATGGGTCCATAAAGATGGTCGCAGGGGGCACGCGGGTGCCCTGAGAATTCCAGCAGGTGACACTGTCCCGGGCCCTCAGACATCAGCCAAACTGACCGACCGGTCAGTCTGCCCCTGGGACAACCTGAATAAAAGTTTAGATAGGTGTGACACTACTAAATACAAATAGTGCTTACTATGACTCTATGGGGTTTATTTACTAAAACTGGTGAGTGCAAAATTTGATGCAGCTATGCATGGTACCCAATCAGCTTCTAACTTCAGCTTGTTCAGTTAAGCTTTGACAAAATAAAATCTGGTTTCCCTGCTTGGCTGCACCAGATTATGCACTTTCCAGTCAACGTTCCATCAACCCCTATATATTTCCAAATTACAGATTTATGGCTACTAACTAACCGCTTATTGACGTGACTTACGCTTCCTCATTTCTGGCCTTTGAAATGCAGATGGACATAGTAGGTAGGAAGTAAAACTACGTGCAAGTTTGGCTTGTGTAATGCAAGCAAATATTACAAAATTATATACAGAATTACACTATGGAAAGCTGCCTGGTTTTTATCTTCCCTTACATGCACGCATAACAGAAAATTCCAGAGGGATATCTATCCATCCAAGAGCAGGAGCAGCAGGGAAAAGACGAGAGCTGGTTTTGTGTTATTATTTCCTGGTGAGTGTGGTGGCAAAGGAGGGGAGCATGTAGTGAACACACCAAGACCACTGGATGTATAATTTGAGCACTGAGCACTTTACAGAAGACTTTTTAATTTCTGAAATTTGTTTCACTTCACTGGATGGTTTACTGAATGCATTGGTTATTAGAGTAAGACTTGAATGTGTTCACAAGGCATGGAGCACATTATATATGAATTGTTTATATATTTATGTATTGATTTATTCACTAAGCAGGATGCACTTTATTTTATGAATTGGTTAGTAGCCATAAGTGTTTAATTTGGGAATATATAGTCATAGTAAGCACTTTATTGGTATTTAGTAGAGCAGCACCTATTGAAAATTTGCTGTGTACTATAAGAGCATGTTATTGGAACACTTATTGTGTTATATGCAGCAGCTTAAAGGTTTTTTCTTTTAAGCATTTTAAGTGATTTTGATATAAAAAGTGCAACTTGCATTGCAAAGGGAACAGTCTATGGGGGAGATTTACTAAAACTGGTGCACACAGAATCTGCTGTAGCTGTGCATGGTAGCCAGCTTTCAGGTTTTATTGTCAACGTTTAACTGCACAAACTGAAGTAAGATGCTGATTGGTTACTATGCAGAGCAGTGCCAGATTCTGTGTGTGCCAGCTTGAGCAAATCTCCCACTATTTGGCATGATGATTTGTGGGTCGCCATTGCCAGTCACCAGCCTGTGGACAGGGCTTATTGCCCAATGTGGGGACAAGTGGAACTGTACTGGCTAATGCCTGAACCTCAGGCTGGGAACTGCGATCATGTTGCGGGCACGATTCCATCTGATACAGTGGCGGCCATAGCCGTCAAGTGTATCACTCGGCCCTGCCCCCGGCGCGCTGCGTCATTAATTTGATTGACAGCAGCGGGAGCGCATGGCTGCGCTGCTATCAATCTCCAATGAAGAGCCACCTTAAGCTGGGGGAAAGCATTGCAGAATCGCGCCCACAGAGTTTCGTGGCCCAGGTAAGGAAAAAGCTGGGGGGCCCGAGAGTGCAAGGTGTTTATTCACCTTAATGCATAAGATGCATTAAGATGAAAAAAATAGAAAGCTTTGCAACCCCTTTAAGGTAAATCTCCTGGGCTTAGAAGCGAGCTGCTTTGACACGGTTAACTCTTTGTTCTCTGTACTGACTCTGTTACATGATGACACTTGTACACATCATACACTCTTATGCTTAGAGGACACCACGCCCAGGTGTTTGGGACTGTTACATAGATTGTAGGGCTACTCGACCTGATCTCATCTTGATTACACATCATAGCAGTTACTTTGAACTGGTCACAGCAACTACTGGTGACATGAAGAAAACTGAGGATTTCACTTAAATTTCTGTGTATACAGATCCCAGTGTTGACACTTGAGCATTGCTGTATAAATATGAAAGTAGTTTCTACAAATAGGAAGTGTCATGGTATGTCCCATCATTACCATACAGACAAGAATCTTTAAAGACTGCTTATTTGACATTTGTGCTGTTGTGATTTGCATCATACAGCTTGAGAGCTCCATGCAGTCTTGTTGCATTGCACAACCCATTTGGCAAATGTAAATGATTGCACTCAATATTAAAATGGATGTTTGGCAGGATTCTTAAGAGAGTTTCCAATTGGAAGAACCAGTTTTGGGAATGCCCTTTGGATTGCATATTAATAAAACATCAAAGCTTTAAATTTGGCCTCCTTTCCTCAGCCTAATGCATTTTCCATGAGCCCAAATGTCTGAATTGATAGATGAAGTGAAAATTTATAGATTTACACAACATACATGAATACATTATACGTGCATATTTGAACATAAATTAAAAAGAATAACTTTAACAATTAGCATTACATCTTCTCTATTAGTTTATATTACTGGTAGTTCTGTTTTTCAGTCACAGCAGACCTTAAAGTGTAACCTTTATTAAAATGTAAAATTCATTAACTGGTATAGTAAGTCAGCTTGAGCAATTATTTGTGTAGCAGACATAAATACTGGTCATGTTTCGCAAAATCTCCTACAGCAATTTAACCAATTTAAGTAGAGTATGCTGAATAAATGATTTTGGAATGTCTCAGTTCTTTCTCAGTAGGCTGGCTCTTTCTGATGTATCATGACATTGTCCATAGTTGTATTGGCAACAGATAAGTACCCTTTACAAAAATGGCCTGATTTCACATATGAGACTTCATGCATAGAAAGTACTACTTGGCTACTCGGTTACTTTACCTCAGGGGTGCCCAACCTTTTGAAGCGCAAGGGCCACTTAAGCGACTTGATAACCGGTCATGGGCCACAAGAAACAGAGCGGGCAGATGGCAGGTCCATGTCTGCTCTGCATATGCAAAGACGACACGGACACAGCTCACTATACTTTTTATTTTAGCAGATCGGATTGGAGGTAGGACACAAGTCAGTTTACATCTGCCACTCCTTAGAGGTGAATGGAGGGTCCAATTGGGATGGACGGACCATTTGAAAGGGACCTAAGGCTGCTTTCACACTGATGCGCTGCGGTTTACCAACGCAGTGTACCTTTGGCATTCCTGCACTTTGCAATAGACTTTTATTATTGTCTGCAGGTTTGGTGCATTTTCAGAAATCTGACCAAACTCGCAGGTAATAACAGAAGTCTAAGACTCAGTGCAGGTAACCCGCAGGTGCCCTGCTCTGCATCTGTGGCTCAGTTTGAAAGCAGCCCAGTAACCACTGCTGAACACATATGCCTATATATACACTGTGATTTTAGTAATAAACTTTCTTTCCAAATAACTGTTCTGTTTTATTTTGATGCAATTGAAGGTTTTTCTACACGTGACTATGTAGGTATCACATTATTTTTACAATTGTACTTTTATGGTAATAAAGGGTGTAACATAGGTAGGCTAATCCTAATCAGGACTCGAAAGAATGCAAACATGTAATGAAAACATTATTAGTACTGTGTGCACAGTGAGTGCGGTGTGAAATATATACAAAACAGAATACAATTACATACAGAACTTAAACATTTATTTTACAATCTTCTCTCTTTTGATCAATATTTTGATCTCTAACCATACCTGCTATCACTTTTAATCTGGAACCTCCACATGCTTAGGTGGAGGTAGTCCTGGCTAAAGAGGCAAACCCCATTGTGTAGAATATAATGGCTGGGTTATGAGCAGTGGCGGCTGGTACTCGCCAGCCTGCCCACCAGCCCCACACTTACCCCATCCAGATCACGGTGCAGCTTCAGTGGCTTTAATTGTTAAGAAATATTTACAGAGTATTGACTGTACACTTTTGTGGCCAGAATGGCCTTCTAGCTTAACTGTGGACATGCTGACTTATCAGTATAGGTAAACACTGACAATTCTACATAAAATGGAAAATGTATAAAACAGGGGTAGGCAACCTGCTGTTGTAGAACTACAAGTCTCATCGTGCCTCTGGGAGTAATTGTAACTGCCAGCCTTGCAATGCCTCATGGGAAATGTAGTTCCACAACAGCTGGAGGGACCCAGGTTGCCTACCTCTGGTATAAAAAACAAATATTTAGACTACTCTTCAAATCACAACTATATATACTGTATATTTATATTCCTTACAATTAAAGCATTTCAATAAATAGTACCCAAACAGTGATTCCAAGAAGAAAACAAATCAGACATAGAGATTCTTTAATTTAGTAATTTTTTTTTTTTTGCAGTGTCTGGTGTGGATCCAGGTGACTTTTCCTTCAAGTTTTGCAAAACTGTACATGAATAGACGCTGTATTGTGTCTCCAAACACTTCCTTATATATTAGCCCTGGTTCACATTGATGGCACTTTGAAATTGCGCTACTTTACTTGAAGTAGCTTGATTTCAAAGTAGCAAGGTCAGCTCGATTTCAGGTTCTACTTGATCGACATCTGTGTGGCTTCATGCACCGATGTCTATTGAAGTCGCACCTGAAATTGGCAAAAGTAGTGCAGGAACTACTTTTGCAAATCAGTGCGGCACCGCAAAATCTATGTTGCACCGATTGGAACAGTGCCATTGCATCTAATAGGCTGCGACTTGTCATGCGATTTGATTTCTCAAATTGCTCCAATGTGAACCTAGGCTAAATGTCTCTTAGTCCACAAGTCATCTGGCTTAAGCTTGAGATCTTTCCAAACTTTTAGGATCTGGAATTAGGGAGAAAACACATAAATTTGTTTGTCAAAAACTTTAAAAGGTCTGCAACATTCTCTGTAAGATCTGAGTGTAGTACTTCAGCTGCTGAGACAAAATATAAGCAAGTTAGTAACACTCTCCCAAACAAAATCTCATAGTGAGAGACTCCAATATCCCCTTAGGGGCTTAATAAAATATAAGAAAACATTCAGGCAGTTTCTTTTTTCACTACATTGAAGACAGTAGGGGGTGTAAAATGAAACCTCATAGCTTCTTGTAAGGACTCTCCCATAAAATTATTTCCCCTGTAACTCTCCGTAGATTCTGGGACTCTGTACTTACAAACTACTTCTGATAACCCTTTTTACTGTGGCATTTGCAGTAGCATTTGCCACTGAACACCCAGAAAATACCTGTATGTCCATACAGACAAAATGCATACTTGTAAGACCCTGACTTGGACATTTGGATATATCTTTCTTGTAATCTCTGGAAGGGATGTTCAGCTTTTGCAAACACCTTTGGTAACAGGTAAAACAAGAAGCAGTAAATTATAAAAACAACTTTGGCGATCCCTGGCTCTATCCCATGCTCATTTACTAAAATAGAGTAAAGTGTACATCCAAATAATATAACTCCCTTAACCACTTGCCTACAGGTCACTTACCAATGGCGTACCAAGTGGGTGGCAGGGGGGTGGTCCACCCTGGGTGCCAGACACTGGGGGGGTGTCAGGCCACCGCCCCCCCCCCCTCAGTGACTGTAGCGGTTACAGCGGGCGGGTTTAGACAGTGGCGCTGCAGTGACAGGTAGTTAAGAGGACACAGAGAGGCGAGCTGCAGTGGCTTTGCAGGGGGGGTGCGGGCTGTACACGGTGACCACCGTCTGCTGGGCCCACAACGATGTTTACATGTTTACAATGTAAATGGCCACAGCCGATCACATGGTTAAAGAGCCGCAGACGCAGCTCTTTACAGAGATCGGGTCACGTCATGCACTAGCAACACGGAGCAGTCGCAATCGCCGCACTGCATGCCCCCCGCGGGCGTGCGAGAGTGGCCGTCCTGGGACGCCATCATTCCAGAATGAGACCCACACAGCCTGCCATTTGACAGTGGGCTGACAGCAAGTGGTTAATAAAAAAAGGGGATTTGGAAAAAAGTGATGAAAAAACAATAATGATTTAGCAAAGTAATAGCAAATATAATGAAAGTCCACAAAGTGCTTCAGTGGGTGAAAATGTGTTGAAAGACACTCAAAAGATCACTCTGTGTTTCTGTTCATGAAAACAATCAATCAGCGCCTCTTACCAGAGTTGCTGGATCTCAAGTTATAGAGATCCAAAGGTTCAAACGGAGATCGCTCAGCCAAGGAATGTGCCTCCACAAGCTCATCCAGTAAAGGGATCCTCTCTCCTGCAGTGGGCTATACAATGGCAATAAAACTGTTGTTCTATCCGATGTGTTTCCCTATACAAGGCATCAACTGGTAAAGGAGACTCTGTCCAGACGTCACACACCATGCTTTATCTATCTGCAAAGCAGGAGAGACACCAGAAACGCCATTCCAGGCTCTTCCTATTTGGTGCCATCTCTATCAGTGTTTTTTTTTACAGTTTAATGGCTTAAAATCAGTGTATACCATATTTTCCGCACCATAAGACGCACTTTCCCCCCCCCCCCCATAAGTATAGGGCAACATTTTAGAAATATAGGGGAAAATGTTTCTGCGTCTTATGGTGCGAATATATACGACAGGCTCCGCCCCGTCACCACTGTCTCCGCCCCCCCCACCAACGACAATGTTACCCACCATCACCGCCAGAAGAGTGGCAGGAGAGCGTGTGGACAAACTTCTAACTGGGCATGACACTGTGCCTGAGACAGAAGACAGAGCATTCGGCCTCTTGGGCTACTCTGTCTTCTGTCAGGCAGATGAGATAACATGAGGTCAGTCTGCATTTATGGCAATGGTCACTCTGCGTGTCACTGCATTTATGGCAATGGTCACTCTGCGTGTCACTCTGTATTTATGGCAATGGTCACTCTGCATTTATGGCAATGGACACTCTGCGTGTCACTCTGTATTTATGGCAATGGTCACTCTGCATTTATGGCAATGGTCACTCTGCATTTATGGCAATGGTCACTCTGCGTGTCACCCTGCATTTATGGCAATAGTCACTCTGCATTTATGGCAATGGTCACTCTGCGTGTCACCCTGCATTTATGGCAATGGTCACTGTGCGTGTCACTCTGCATTTATGGCAATGGTCACTCTGCATTTATGACACTGGCCAGGCTGCATTTCATGGGCACTGGAAAATATTTTAGCACACCATTTGGTTCAGAATATTTTTTTTCTTGTTTTCTAAAACCTAGGTGCATCTTATGGTCAGGTGCATCTTATGGAGTGACAAATATGGTAATTATTCAAATGTATTCTCATATATATATATATATATATATATATATATATATATATATATATAGACATTAAAAAAAGTATGAGTGCTATATAAAATGATTATTAATATAAAATCTATGTAAATAATACAATTAATAACATAAAATATCCATTTGACATAAATTCATTATCAAATGTAATAAATTTTTCCCAAAATAAAGAGCAATTTCATGAAAATACATATATTAACTGAGAAAAACTTTTTTTACATAAAAATAAAATATAAAATATAAAAAAGGACTCAACCTTATCCATAATAGAAATAGCGTAGTCTGGAAATACATTGACATGGGTTAAGGCGGAAGAGTAAATCCTCCTTCACACCCACCTCAAACAACCATGCAAGAAGAACCTAAAGCAATTGAACATGGATTAACTGTGTGCCAAGAGTCCAGCTCTTGGCAGCAAAACAAATTCCAATGGATTTAATAAATTGCCTAAAAAGGAAATGATGAAGATAGACAAAAAATCTAATCATGTATGGGATTAATACTATTGGAAAAAGAACAGAACAGATAACACATTGCTGTCAATGATACCTAATAGGAGAATGGCACTACTACCATTCTACGTTGAGCCCTAGGGGACTGTAAGATTGAATATCAAAAATCCACAATGACCTGAAGTAGGGAAGGATTCCTATGAAATCTTTACAAATATTTGCAATGTGTTCCCCTATTTGTACGTTAAGTGCCCTTGTGGTCCTTCCAATATACTGGAGGCCACATGGACACCTAAGGAGATAAATTACCCCTACAGTTCCACATGTAATAAAATCTGTGATCTTGTAGACTTTAGAAGTAATGTGTGAGGAAAAAGATAACTAGGTGCCCATACATCTTTCAGAATTTGATTTCTTCTGTATATAACATTTGGTTTATCTGGAAGTGTGGGCCCTAGTATTGTATCACTCTTTAATACTTGTCAGTGTTTTCTAATTATTTTATTCACTTAACAAGTAGTTACAAAGGACCACTCCAACTTGTTATTATTCACCATATCCTTATTTTGGGGGGGCCAACAGACTCTTTCTATTTAAAAGTAAAACATCTTGTAACTCTTTATCCAAGCTTCTAGAGTCATACCCTTTCTCCATAAACGAATCTTTTAGTATGTTAGCCTGGTATTCAAAATCCTCTAAGCAGGAAAAATGTCTTCTGATTTTTTGAAATTGTCCCTTGGGTATGGCCTTAAGCCAATTCCGGTGTAGATAGCTGTCTGTTGGAATTTATCCATTTCTGTCTGTAGATTTGAAAAATGATGACCTAATATATTCATATGTAAATCTAATCCCCCATTGCTTATCGTTGAGACTCAGCATAAATGAATGCAGAGATTCCTCGTCCCCCTTCCACAATAAAAAGGTGTCATCTATATAGCGAAGCCAAAGGAGACGGGAAGCATTTAGGGAGAAAAGAATGTCATTCTTCCATAAAGCCATAAAAAGATTAGCGAGGCCTGGCACAAATTTCTCCCCCATTGCCTTTGTAAATAATATTCTCCTCCATAGTAAAAATAATTATGTTCCATAGCAAACTGTAATAACCTCAAAATAAAATCCAAGGTGGAGGCATTGAAGGATTGATCCCTAGTTAGGAAATATTTTGCTGCTTGGTATCCCAACTCATGAGGGATAATAGAATATAAAAATGTAATATAACTCCCTTATAGTTAATTTAATTTAAGTGGAGTGGAGCTGACTGATTCTGAAAAAATAACATTGAAATGAGGTTTGAAATATGCCCCTAAAAAATCCATGAACAAATTTCAGATATTCATGGATGTTCAAAATCTGGAGGCAAGACTAAAAGAACAGGTTTGAGAAATGCATCCTCTGTTTTTTCCCCTGATGGGATCCCCTGATGAAGTTACATGGGCGCGACGCTACGCGTCGGGATTGATCGATAGGCAAAACCGGAAGTGACGCAGGAATACGCACTCGCTGCTTGTGGACTGTTTTGTTTATGAGCTTAATTCGAAAAGCACCTAGGAAACCATCTAGGAGGATTTACCCACCATAAGACATCACCAGCTAGACCCACTGGAGAGGGACCCCCAGGACACCCCCAAGGCCGTCTGAAGCATCTGTTATAGTACTGTGCTGTTACCTTGCAGCAGTAAGGTGAGAGGCTATTCTGAGTCTACTGCACTGTATTGCACCTTTGTTTTTGTCCGCACATTAAGTTTTCACCGATTTACTGTGCAATTCATATTGTGTTTTATCAAGTTACTGTGGGAATATTTACACATTTGTATACATTGTCTGCCATTTGCACTTGCTCTTTATATTGAAGATTTTTAACAGATTTGCAAGTTTACTTTAAGAATATTGTTGGTATATCTATATAAAAAAAATGTACATATTGATTGTCACTTGCACTTACACCTTATACTGTAGATCTTTTCATCTTCTCTAGTCATTAGACATGTGCACAACAAAAAAATTTGCATTTTTTTGTTTCATTTCGTCTAGTTCCGTGGATTCGTAAAGATTCGTAATTTCTTAAGACTCAAGTTTTCCTATTCAGACCCGTTCGTATTTCGTAACACGCAAGTTTTCCTATTCCGACCTGTTCGTATTTTCGTAACAGTTTTATTTTCGTTTATACTAAATGATTCGTAATTCTGTCTAATTTATTTTGGTTAATTCGAAATTCGTAATTTTGTTAGATAATAATTTTTGTTTAATGGATTCGTAATTTTGTACTTTTGTAAATACATAGCAACACGCGGCTAATCCATATTAAGATATACTTTCTCTTAGGCCGCGTACACAAGATCGGTCAAAACTGTTGAAAACGGACTGAAGGTCCGTTTTCATCGGTCCAAACCGATCGTGTGTGGGCCCCATCGGTCAGTTATCCCTCTGTCAAAAAATGAGAACTTGCTTTAAAATTTAACCGATGGACGCCTAACCGATAGGTCAAAACCGGTCGTTAGTACGCACGACCATCGGTTAAAAATCCACGCATGTTCAGAATCAAGTCGACGCATGCTTGGAAGCATTGAACTTCGTTTTTTTTCAGCACGTTGTTGTGTTTTACGTCACCGCGTTCTGACACGATCAGTTATTTAACCTATGGTGTGTAGGCACATCAGACCATCAGTCAGCTTCATCAGTTAACCGATGACAACAGGCCTTCGGACCGTTGTCATCGGATGGACTGATCGTGTGTACGCGGCCTTAAGCCCCGTACACACGGTCAGACTTTTTGCCAACAAACGTCAAAATGAGCGTTTTCCAAAAATCCGAATCGGACAAACTTTTTCGGTTTCAAAAGTCTGGCCAACTCCCTTCAGACAAAAATCCACGGAAAAGTTTGTTTGAAGTCCGATCGTGTGTACAAGGCTTTACACTGTACAATGTGACTCAGCACAAAAGAGATTAGCTGATTGGCTAAGATATTAAGTAAGATACATCACTCACTAACTACACTGCCCAGTGCCCATTCGAAAGAACGATACAAGTACACAAATTTACGAACAGACAAAGAAACAGATTTACAAAACACACAAATGAAAATACGAACATACGAATGAAAATACGAACAGACAAAGGATTTAAAATACGGAATGCAAATCGTTCGTTATAGATGTCATTTTCGTTCTTTTGCTTTTTCGGTGTTTCGTATTTTAGTAAGATTGTCCAATCATATGTTCGTATTTTCGCTTGTTCGTTATTTTGCTTATTCGTAATTCCGTAATTTTCGTATTTTGATTCTTTCAGCTTTTCAGATGTTCGAATTGATCTGAATGTACGAATACTAACAAATTCGTACGAAAATCCATTTGTTACGAACGGAAACGCACATGTCTACTAGTCATCCTACAGCGCAGCACCACCAACTTACCATTTAAAAGCATAAAGTATCCTCTGCCTATACCGCCATGTTCCCCTACCGTGATTTAACTTGAAAATTACCTCCAATATTATATTTTGACCAGATATTGTAGAAGGTCCATTGCTAAAAATACAAGAGAGGATACAACACCACCACTCTCTGGTTATAATTTATTTTCATGGAATAAAATACAAGTTTTGCCTTGGCATGCTAAATATTTCATGTTCTGCTAAGCTTGTTGCAAGAGGGCCAAAAAACACAATTGGCTAGATTCACAAAGACTTACGATGGCGTATCAGTAGATACGCTGTCGTAAGTCCGAATGCGGCGCTGTCATATCTAGAAGCGTATTCTCAATCTGAGATACGCTTATCTGTTGCTAAGATACGACCGGCGTAAGTCTCCTACGCGTCGTATCTTAGCTGCATATTTACGCTGGCCACTAGGGGCGTGTACGCCAATTTACGCCGAGAATATGCAAATGATCAAGATACGCCTATTCACGAACGTACGCACGCCCGTCGCATGTAAGATACGCTGTTTACATAAGGCGTTTTCAGGCGTAAAGATAAACCACCAAAAATATGGCGCAGCCAATGTTAATTATGGACGTCGGATCAGCGTTGAATATTCCACGTTTTACGTCGTTTGCGTAAGTCGTCCGTGAATGGGGTTGGGCGTAAGTTACGTTCACGTCGAAAGCATTGAGTATTTGCGACGTGATACTGAGCATGTCCGCGCATGCGCCGTACGATTGGCGCTTCTTTTACATGTATGGTAATGAATCGTGAATTCATTACCATACAACACGCCCCCTACCTGCCTATTTTTAATTAGGCGGGGTTACGCCAGGCCATTTGCGCTACACCAACGTAACTTAGGAGGCAAGTGCTTTGTGAATACAGTACTTGCCTCACTATTTTACGTCGGCGTAGTGCAAAGGGGATGCGCTACGCCGACCTAAAGAAGCGCCGCCATACCTGAATCTAGCTGAATGTGTCACTTCATGTTACAGCATCTCCCAAAATATACACATTCTCACCTAGGATTTAATTTGAATAGTGTGTGAATCTTGAGTGGAAGTTGTGAGAAAAAAAAAAAGGATGCAATACATCTTCCATCCACATTTTCCCACACAGATCTTCTTTTTGATATGTCCCGTTAGTCTTCCTGGTGAATGGTATCCAGCATCATTTAACCAGGAAGACTGGGGACACATTATGAATGGTAGTTTTGCAAAAGAGGACAGGCTGGCGATGGAATGGTGGGGCACTGTGGCCATTGGAGGTCAGAGTTTGGGAAACCCACAAACCATAAAATGAGCAGTGCTCGTTTACTAAAAGGTAACACTAGGATATTCTGTGGGTGACACTGCTGAAAAAGCAAAATCACAAATAAATATATGTGTGAAAACATTCAACACACACCTTACCATTAAATTAACCACCAACACAATTCATTCTAGGCCAAAGCTCATTGGCACTTTATATACAAACATTTCATTACATTATCGGTCAATTGACGCCCTTCTGTAGTTAAAAAAAACTTGGCAGAATGAGATCAAAGATCATTGTACAAGGTCAAAAATTGGCCCTTACTTTCACTTTCTATCATCACAGGATGTGCCCAAAAATGAGACGACTGATGAATATGATTTCTTAAAATGGCAATCACTATAAAAAAGAGAAGACATCATAAATGAACAAAGAACATTTTCCAAAGAATTCCAAACAACTATCATAAAGCAGCCTGTTGAAGAAGGACTTGACCTAACCTGCTTCCTATTGCCTTTATTAGTTACTGTAAAATGAAATGTTGCAGTTTGAGTGGTCACTGATGGATAGAGGACCACGGAAATGTTTCCTTCAGCCGGCAACAGACTAATGACATCATCTCATCTAAGACAGAGTCATCTTACTGAAGCTCAAAGACAGCTTTTTAATGATAAAGGGCACCGTTAAATTGTCCTGCTGCTATATAGTGCAACAAGTCAGGAATTTATTAATGCTTTAAAGTAAAGTTACTGAAAGATCCATTTTAATGACCGTTTGACATTCTAGAAATCCAGTACATCCCCAGTAGCCAGTATGGGCATCACTCCACTTTCTTCTACTGCAATGTAATAAATGAGTAACAGTTTGCATCCATATATTTTGATATTCATTAAAGACCTTTGGTGCCCTTAAGTCTGCAGAAATCAACATAGTTCCTGGCATCCTTTGTAAATAATCTTTACTGAAAGTTTACTTTTCTGCAATTGGCACGGCATGAACTGGACTTATGAAAACTTATGAATGAACACTGCTCCACGTGGCCTGATCTGTAAACACCTTCCCTTAAACCCACATGAAATGTTCAAATGCTGTAAAAATCAATTAGACACATTGGATAAATAGTGTTAAGGTGTTGCTTTGGCAAAGACTTAACCTGGCAAATTTCTCTCTTGTGTGAAGTGAGTGGGTGTTTATAGTAATTGAGCCTCCCAAAACAAGAAATTATCTGACAAAATTATATGTCACTTTTGGTTTTGCTAAACCACTGGATTTCACTTTACATATCTGTGGTACAGCATACCCCAAGCATGGAAGGGAGTGTTGTATTTTTCAGGCAATTCAAGGGAATTTTCTGTTGCGGTGCTGCAAAGTGCAAAAGTATGGACTATTTATGTAAGCATGATCATTAGACTGAAACAGAATCCCAGATATATTTTATATTTTTACATATAGCACAGGGTGAAAAGCTACAATATATAATTATTTAACAATATTACAAATAAAGGCCAGCGTGATATTAAACCAAATTTAGTATACAAGTATAGGCAGATGGAGTTTTGTCGAAGGTACATCTTGCTTCGGGATTGTTAGTTGTGGGTGGAAATACCTTCAGTGCAAAGAATCAGATCAATAGTTCATAAAATAAGTGGGTTTCCATGGTTAAAATATAAGTAAACCCCAAAAATGAAATTGCCCTTTTTGCTCTCTTTTGGTTTAGAAAATATAAAGAATAAAAATACTATTGTTTAATAAGAAAATTGTACAGTAAATGAATGTAGTGAGCTGATAAAAATTGCCTCTGCTGCACTGAAGTGCAAAGGACTACTACTTCAGGACACAATAGTAACATAGGGGTCAGTGAGGGGGGATGGTCACAGGGGCCAGCGGGGGACATGCAATTTGGCACATCTGGAAGTTCTTGAAGAGACACTATTCACCATAATGGTGAATATTTAGCTTCTTCTCTTGCTGGTTATATTCTATTTTATTTTGGGTTTGTTGGAAGAAAAACCACATGTAATGTAAAGTATTGTGAACTATATATAGTTTATGCATTTTACCTACCTATCCAGCAGGTGGCATTGTAGTGTGTATCTATGGTAATGTATTTGGAGGAAGTGTTATCTCAAGTGTATGTAGTTGTATGCTCCTTGTTCCTGTTTCTGTCTACATGACGTAAAGCCACAATAAAGATATCTTCCATAAAATTAAAGGTGTTCTGCTGTATACAAGAAGCTTCCAGCCCATGATTTCAATACTCTGCACAATAGCGTTTACCCCATCCACAACCTGTTCTTTGACCTAACTTTTAAAATAATTATTTGTTAACTTTAACCCTGACACTTCACTTATTAACTTCTAAGTCCTAACCAGTTGTGAACAGTGAGATAGATACAGCCATGGCCAAAGTTTTGAGACTGACACAAGTATTAATTTGCACAAAGTCTGCTGCTTCAGTGTTTTTAGATCTTTTTGTCAGATATTACTATGGTATACTGAAGTATAATTACAAGCATTTCATATGTGTCAAAGGCTTTTATTGACAATCACATCAGGTTTATGCAAAGAGTCAATATTTGCAGGGTTGACCCTTCTTTTTTCAAGACCTGTGCAGATTGCCCTGGCATGCTATTAATCAACTTATGTGCCACATTCTGACTGATAGCAGTCAATTCTTGCATAATCAATGCTTGGAGTTTGTCGGAATTTGTGTTTTTTTTGCTCACCCACCTCTTATGGATTGACCACAAGTTCTTAATGGGATTAAGGTCTGGGGAGTTTCCTGGCCATGGACCCAAAATGTGGATGTTTTGTTCCCCCAAGCCACTTAGTTATCATTTTTGCCTTATGGCAAGGTGCTCCATCATGCTGTAAAAGGCATTGTTCATCACCAAACTGTTCTTGGATGGTTGGGAGAAGTTGCTTTTGGAGGATGTTTTTTTGTACCATTCTTTATTCATGGCTCTGTTCTAAGGTGGAATTGTGAGTAAGCCCCCTCCCTTGGCTGAGAAGTCACCCCACACATGACCGGGATTCTTTACTGTTGGCATGACACAGGACTAATGGTAGCGCTGACCTTTTGCTTTCCAGATGCCCCAAACAGTCGGAAAGGGAATTCATCAGAGAAAATTACTTTACCCCAGTCCTCAGCAGTCCAATCTGTTTCAGAATATTATTAGGGCCAGAATAACAGTCTGTCCCTAATGTGTTTCCTGGAGAGAAATTGATTCTTTGCTGCCCTTCTTGACACCAGGCCATCCTCCAAATGTCTTTGCCTCATTGTGCATGCAGATGTACTCAGACCTGCCTTCTGCCATTCCTGAGCAAGCTCTGCACTGGTGGTGCCCCTAGCCGCAGATGAATCAACTGTAGGAGATGGTCCTGGCACTTGCTGGACTTTCTTGGGCGCCCTGAAGCCTTCTTCACAAATGCAATGGAAATGTTTTTATGGGATTAAGTTCATTTTCATGGCAAAGAGGGACTGCAATTAATTGCAATTCATCTGATCACTCTTGATAACATTCTGCAAACTTTGTGAAAATTTATATTTGTGTCATTCTCAAAACTTTTGGCTTTGGCTGTACATATACATACAGTACATACAAAGTAACATTGTTACTTGTGTATATATTCTGTTCTATCGATCTGCAGATCAAATGCACAAGCTTTGATCTGCATATGATGTCAGTTAAAGCAACCTGACAAGTAAAAAAAATTTTTATTTTCCTAATCAGCCCTAATTAACTCACTCTTCCACTTCTCTCTGCTTGTTTCTTTTTTTTTTATCATTCTAGTCATTAATATTTAAACTCTGGTTTATTTTTATTCATTTTGTTCACAATTTTTTAAGATAAAAATAAAATAAGAAAACAAAATATATAAAATAAATATTTTACAGGGAGCTTCAAAAGGTAAAAGTTCAACTAAAATCAAAACTTTTTTTACAGTTTGTGATAGAATCTCCAGTCTAGCACAAACTGTAAAAAAAAGTTTTGATTTTAGTTGCACTTTTACCTTTTGAAGCAGTACTTTGTATGCACCCCCCCCCCCCCAAGAGCTATACCAAATACATTTTGCCCTGCCCCAGGATCCCATTACTAGAAATTACTGATTTGTTATTTACAGGCCGGTCTGTGTTTTTTTTAAATATGAAATCGCTGGAAACTAAGTAATTTATATTTCTAAGAGCCAGTTCAGGCCAGGATCACCCAGGAATGTGTGCAGCATTTCAATGTGATTCCCCCACCTTCCCTTTATTTGAATGAGCTGCAAATTGCAGGAAAAATAAAGCATGCACTACTTTTAAAAAAGAAAAGGGTACATTGGCACCCGCATGCAGAATGCAATTTTGGTGTGAATATGCCTTAAATCTGATCTGATATTTCAATTAACCACAGACAAATGTAAATATACATCTTTAGTTAATAAGGTCAATTAGGTCAGTGCACACTATTGTATATTCTGTGTACCAGAAAGAAACCGACTAGAGCTGGCCATACATGGTTAATCCCTGTTGAGCGGGGACAGCAACATACTGGTCAACATTCAGCCAGGTTCTGCTTAACCAGACAAATTTTGATCAGTGTACGGCCAGCCTCAAGCCTTGTACACATGATCAGATTTTCCGACAACAAATGTGTGATGGGCAGGTTTTGTCGGATTATCTGACCGTTTGTTCGCTCCATCGGACAATTGTTGTCGGAATTTCCGACAACAAATGTTTTATAGCATGCTTTCAAATTTTCCGACAACAAATGTGTCTTTTCGGATTATCTTGTGTTATTGTGTGTACACAAGTCCATTGGAAAAAAATCTAAAGTAAAAACACGCATTCTCTGAACCAATGCTAACCATAGCACAACATTAGCAGAAGTTGCCCAAAGGGTGGCACTAAAGAGCTGAAGAACCACTGTTTATGTTGACTGAAAAAGTTCTGCCGTCTGTATGCATACCAAGTTCACGGCCAATGACCTTTGCACTGATCTGAGGAGAGTCCATGTCCGCTCAGTTTATGCTCTACAGGCGTCCAGATGTAAATGGACTCCACTGTCCGTTTACACCTGGCTGCCCCCAAACCACCCAAACAAAAGAGGATGAAGTCCTGCTCAAATTTTTTAGAAGCCATGATCAGACCTACAAGTAGGTGGGTGTAAACGGACACCTGTCCATTTGCAACCACCAGTCCATAAGAATGCATTGACCTTCAGATCAAGTCCGCCTGAAAAAATGACAGCCAGACATGGTTGGGATCACCCGTTGAAAGGGCTCTTTGTCTTGAATTGCATTTTAACTGAACTGTTTCCTTTTATTTTGTAAAGTGCAGCACAAACTGTTTGCTGGGTATAAATCTTCTATAATGCTAATAAAAATAATAACAATAACAAAGAGTACTTGGTTTGAAAAAAAAAAAATGTTGTCTGATACAGAGCTATTCTGATATGCTGGGAAAGCTCAACAACCTCCTAAGTAGTTTTATTTGTTAGCCACAGGAAAATAAATAAATCTCTCACTGCCAGAATCTGTTGGATGGTTTACATTCACATTTGGTTGTGTGGTAGTAGTAACAAACACAGATATAAATGGTCAATCAGATCTACGCTTCATAGGCTGCTTTAAAAGGCTGTTCGGCAGGGCAACCAAAGGAAGAAAATGTATCTTTTTTTACAAGGACTTTTTTTTATATGTATGTTGCATTAGCTCATGTAGGATTTGCACAAATGTCAGTAATATTAAACAGATACAAGCAAGTCATGCATTCGTGCAAATATTTTTCACCTGCACCACTTCACAAAACTTCATGTTCAATACACAACAATTTGCCATTTAGTTCAGTCTGATATTGTTTTATGTCATTATACAGTAATGATTTTTTTGCTCTGGAAAACAAGGATTGGTTTTAAATTATAAACAGATGAGAAAATTAGGCATATTTAAATGGGAGGCATCAAGCCCTTTAGCAGTACAGTATAGCCGTATGGTTACATTAGAATGCTGTCTGCCAAACCATTCACCACCAAACAAATCATTCAGAGTGAAAACAGATTTGCTGTATGCATTTCCAAAGACTCTTAGCTAAATAGTCACTTACTCTTTGAAAGACATGCTGGTAATGATAATCATGCTATTGAAAAAAAAGCTAGTAAGTGCATAATATTGACATTAATTGCATGTGTCATTAAGAACTGTTGCTATTTTAGGAGAATGGGAAGACCTTTAAAAAGTAACTCCACTATTTTTAAGATGAAAAAAAGGTAGATGCAAGAAAATATACAGTGCTCCAGGCTTCAGCTCACCCAACTTCATTCACTGCAAAGGCTCCTTTGTGAGGCGCATGCCTGGTGTCTTGTCACATTCGGCTCCCCATCACAGATTGCTCCGGAAGTGACGTTCCGTCACCGCCATCTTGCTACATTCCACACTCCTGCACAGTAATGATAGCGTGTGAAGGGACAAGCGGACATCTTGTTACACCCACGAAGTTTTAGATTTCACAGTTATTTTCAACACAAAAAGGAGCTTATATGCTTAAATACAGTGGGCCAGATTCAAAGCGGAGATACGACAGAGTATCTCAGATACTCCGTCGTATCTCTCAGAGTATCTATGCGACTGATTCATAGAATCAGTTACGCATAGATATCCCTAAGATCCGACAGGTGTAATTGTTTTACACTGTCGGATCTTAGGATGCAGTACCGCGGCCGCCACTGGGGGGAGTTTGCGTCGTAAACCAGCGTCGGGTATGCAAATTAGGAGTTACGGCGATCCACGACGGATTTTCGCGTTCGCTACGTCGCCGCTAGTCTAGTTTCCCGTCGCAAAGTTAGTCGTCGTTTTTGGTGCCTTAACTTTACACAGCAATCGTATTGCTGTATAAAGTATGGCCGTCGTTCCTGCGTCGAAATTTTAAAATTCACGTCGTTTGCGTAAGCCGTCCGGGAATACGGAATTACGCTACGCACGTCGATGTTTGAAAAAATGACGTCACTGAGCGCAAAGCACGGCGGGAATTTCGAAACGGAGCATGCGCAGTCGGTCCGGCGCGGGAGCGCGCCTAATTTAAATGGCACACGCCCATTTAAATTACGCGGGCTTACGCCGGAGGCTGCCGGCGTAGTTTTCATCGCAAGTGCTTTGTGAATCAGGCACTTGCGATGAAAACTTGCGGCGGTGTAACGTATCTACGATACGTTACGCCGCCGCCCTTCTACCTGAATCTAGCCCAGTATTTGTAAATCTGACGGACTGTTTACATGTTCTATGTGAAAATCAGAGGTGTTCTTTCACATTAGCAACCATGTAAGGTCAGCAGGTTTGCTGCTGCTTTTAAAATGTAACATTTCAGTCAGATTTCCAAATACTGTATTTAACCACTTCCCTACGGCCGTACGACTATTGACGGCCGCAGGGTGGTTCTAAATCTCTGAGCCGCCGTCAGCTCATTTGACGGCAGCTCATTTCCGCGTTCCCCGCGCGCGCTCCCGAGCGCGCAGCGGGGAACTTCTGTACTGGCCGTGTCCCTTGGACACAGCCAGTCACAGATCGCCGTGAACGGCCAATCGGAGCGGCCGTTTCCTAGGCGATCTGTGCGGCCAATGAGAGATGATCTCATATGTTTACATATGAGATCATCTCTCATTCCCGGCTCTCGCAGACAGCGGTGCTGTCAGGGGATAGAGGAGACGGATCTGTGTCTCTTGTACATAGAGACACAGATCGGTCACCCCCCCAGTCACCCCCCTTCCCCCACAGTTAGAACACTATATAGGGAACACACATTTAACCCCTTCCTCACCCCCTAGTGTTAACCCCTTCCCTGCCAGTCACATTTATACAGTAATTAGTGCATATTTATAGCACTGATTGCAGTATAAATGTAAATGGCGCCAAAAATGTGTCCGATGTGTCCGCCATAATGTCGCAGTCGCAATAAAAATCGCAGATCGCCGCCATTACTAGTAAAAAAAATAATAAAAAAATAATAATTCTGTCCCTTATTTTGTAGGCGCTATAACTTTTGCGCAAACCAGTCGCTTATTGCGATTTTTTTTTTTTTTTTTTTTTACAAAAAATATGTAGAATACGTATCGGCCTAGACTGAGGATAAAAAATGTTTTTTTTTTCAAAATTGAGCTATTTATTACAGCAACAATTAAAACATTTTTTTTTTTTTTTCAAAATTGTCGCTCTATTTTTGTTTATAGCGCAAAAAATAAAAACCGCAGAGGTGATCAAATACCACCAAAAGAAAGCTCTATTTGTGGGAAAAAAAGGACGTCAATTTTGTTTGGGAGCCACGTGGCACGACCGCGCAATTGTCAGTTAAAGCGACGCAGTGCCGAATCGCAAAAAGTCCTCTGGGCAGGAAGGGGGTTTAAGTGCCCAGTAAGGAAGTGGTTAAACATATAAGCTCAGTTTTGTGTTGAAAATAACTGTGAAATCTAAAACTCCGGTGGGAGTAACAAGATGTCCGCTTCGCCCCTTCACACGCTATCATTACTGTGCAGGAGTGTGGGGTGTAGCAAGATGGCGGCAACGGAACATCACTTCCAGAGCAATCTGTGATGGGGAGCAGAATGTGACAAGACACCGGCTCACCAGCCGCTACCGAGACGCACAAACTGATTCCGGATGTCTGCACTCTTCACAGACTTTAATAATAGGTAAAAAAAATGGACATCACAGTGGGGACAAGAGAAGGAAAACACTTAGTCGTAACCCACAGCACTATGGTGTACGTTTATCAAACAGAGAAGAGCCGAGATCCCGATGATTGTCCTGAGTGGAGAACATTTCTCATTACAGGACACACCCTTCTGTCATTCAATTTTACACAGATGACCAATTTATTAAGGTGAGATCTGAAGATCTCACTTGCCATTTCTGTAAAATATCTCCGTCCCAGATTCTCCAGCTCATAGGTGGAGAATATGGGTGAAAAGCTGATGTGATCTGAGGAACCAAATAAGTTTATCTTGGTCTCATCAGACCACAGGACATGGTTCCAGTAATCCATGTCCTTAGTCTGCTTGTCTTCAGCAAACTGTTTGCAGGCTTTCTTGTGCCTCATCTTTAGAAGCCTTTAGAAGCCCATCATCCTTCTGGGATGACAGCCATGCAGAACAATTCAATGTGCGGCCTATGGTCTAAGCACTGACAGGCTGACCACCCACCCTTTCAATCTCTACAGCAATGCTGGCAGCACTCAGACATCTATTTCCCAAAGACGACCTCTGTATATGACGCTGAGCATGTGCACTCAACTTCTTTGGTCAACCATGGCGAGGCTGATTCTGAGTGGAACCTGTTCTGTTAAACCACTGTATGGTCTTGGACACCATGTTGCAGCTCCTTTTCAGGGCCTTGGCAATCTTCTTATAGCCTAGGCTATAAGCCCAGATCCCTAGAGAGTTATTTGCCATGAGGTGCCATGTTGAACTTCCAGTGACCAGTATGAGAGAGTGCGATAACACCAAATATAACACATCTGCTCCCTCTATACACCAAAGACCTTGTAATGCTAACGAGTCACATGACATCAAGGAGGGAAAATTGCTAATTTGTACCAATTTGTACATTTTAACTAAGGGGTGTACTCACTTTTGTTGCCAGCGGTTTAGACATTAATGGCTGTGTGTTGAGTTATTTTGAGGGGACAGCAAATTTACACTGTTATACAAGCTGTACACTCACTACTTTACATTGTAGAAAAGTGTAATTTCTTCAGTGTTGTCACATGAAAAGATATAATAAAATATTTACAAAAAATTGAGGGGTGTACTCACATGCATTTTGCCACACATTTTGTAGTTTGACAAATACACTACCAACGTGCCAAAATGCGTATTGAAAAAAATGCACAATGCTCCATGCCCAAAAAACTTTCAATTTGGCTTTTTGGGCCTTTTTTGTGTGCATTTTGGTATTGCTTTTGATGTCCTATTTGGTGCTTTTTTCAACACACATTTTGGCTTGTTTTTTAAATTGCATTTTAGCACATTTTTATGTGCACTTTGGTGCTTTTTTTAACATGTATTTTGGCTCCTTTTTTTAACTGCGTTTTTGTGTGCATTCCGGAAACACATGCAAAATGCATTGTATGCTTGCGGGGCCATTAATTGCTAATGGCAACCCCAAATATTGGGGGGGGGCCTTTACCAATGGTGTACAGAACTCCTCTAGATTGCCATTGGGCATTGAATTTTGCAGAATGTATTACAGAAAGCAGGTGCAGATTAAAAAGGAAAGATATATATATAGATATAGATATATATATATATATATATATATATATATATATATATATATATATATATATATATATATTTTTTTTTTAAACATTAAATTGCAACATGCCTGTGTAGCATTTAAAAAAGCTCTATTATTATATATTTTTTTTACTTGCTATAATTTTTCCAAGAAAGTGGAGTTACCCTCATACAGACTAGAGAAGGGGGGCATCTTCTTTTGGGTCTCTACAACTGTCTGTGTCCTTGCAGTAGAGATTTATCTTCATTGGCTATCTTAATAACATGGCAGAAATGAATTAAAAATGGGCAAAATGCCCTTCCCATAATTTCTTTATTTATCATTGATAAGCTCTGGTCACTGGGCTAGGAAATGGGGTTAGTTCATGTCCTGATTTATTTTTAGAAAGCCAGAGTGATATCTACATTTCTGATCTGCATACTTGGATCCAAGTGAAAGGACTAAAGTCATTGAATCAAGATGTCACCCAGACAACAAGAATTTTCAGCAGGTCAGCCATGGACCCTCCTGATTTTCTCACTACAAATTTCTTTTAAAAGTCTGATAGGGTTTCTTAAAAAAAAAATTAATACAAAGGTTTTTTTCAAAGGCAATCAGTATGCTGCCATTGTAATTACTATTACAAAATGACTTGGGTCTCAATTTCACGATTGCATTTATTATAGAGACATATGAGGAACTTGTAAGGATTTTAATATTGTCTCAGACAGATATAGTTACTCATCTGCAATCAAATAATGTAGATTGAAAATCATCAAAATACAAGTTAAATAACCCAAACTTTACTGGAAAAAATATGTTTAGTGAAAAATCAGGACAGCCAATCAGAATAATTTTTTCCATGTTCATCTCTTTATCATGCGCATGTTCCATTCCTCCATAATGTAAAGCAAATGTTTCAAATGGGGGGTCGATTCCCTTGGTTGTTATTAGTTAGTTGAAGAACGCAGGTCTAGTCATTTCATTTTTTATTTATCATTGAATTTAGCAAATGCTGACATAGAAAATCATTTGTGAGGGGATTATTTCAGGCTTTTTAACTTTTTTTATTTATAAATAACATTTTATAAATAAAATCAAGAAAATTAGATTGTTACTTTTTTGTCTACAGTATGCCAAAATCCAGCTGAAAGGACCCCAGGTATCTGTTAAAGTATAGCTCTGGCTCAAACGTATTCATTTTGGGTTCAACATGAAAGGATTAGAACCATTTGTACCTGTAGGCAGGCAAAAATTGACAATTATATCTAATGCCGTGTACTGTACATAAACATGTACCTTTGTCCATACTGCTTTCCTTTCCTATTATACCTTTTTCAAACTGCCTCTATGCAGTCTGTGTTCCTGGTCCTCTGCCACAATTTTGAAAATGTATGCTATACTGCGCATGGACAAGAAGACGCGCATTATGCCATTTGTCTCACGTCACACATGTGCTGTGTAAAGCCCTGTACACATCGGAATTCTGACAGAATTCCATCAGAGTAAAATAGAACATGTTCTCTATCTAAACTCTGATGGAATTCATCTGAATTTCCGATGGGGCATACACACGGTTGGAATTTTCGATAGAAAAAGTCCGTCTGACTTTTTCCATCGGAAATTCTGATCGTGTGTACGGGGCTTAACATTACATTCATCAGTTTTTTAAAAAAAAAAGCCTTGAACCAAGATTGTGAAAGATTTCCAAAATAATGTTTTTTTTTTTAACAACAAATGAGTTTAATGCCTTACGGCGAGATGTGTGTGATGAAGCATGATAGCATGCAGTTCGTATCGCATGTATGCATTCTGAGAATACTGCGTAATCTCGCAAGATTTTGCAGTTTAGGTACCAAATCTCCCTGAAGGCATCAGCGTTTTCAGCCCTCCCCTTTTCATATAAGAGTCCTCAGTCCCCCCTCCGTTTCACACCAAAGTCCACATCTCCCTCCACGCCCAATTTAACATTTGTGGCAGCATGTCAGTAAACACTTTAAAAAATTCAAGTGCTTAGGTTTGACTTCATATTATGTTTTTTGGTAAATCTAAAGGAAAATTATTCAAGAAAATTGTATAATGTAAGGCCAGGCTAAGGCCCTCAAAACAAAAGCGGAGGTCCACCCTAAAGAAAAAAAAATAGACAAAAAGGCTATAAGAAATAGGAAAAACATATTTTTATTTTACACTTACCAGAAGTGGCTTTTACTAGGCAGATTTCCTAATCTGCCTCTTCCTTGTCCGCGGTGGTCTTCTTTCTTCTCCTCCTCGCACTGCCTCCTGGGAAATGTGGAGCGGTGTCTTTTGGGACCATGTGTGTGTCCCAGGAGACATCCGCCCATTCACATAACGCTGCACAGCTCGTGCATGCGCAGTAGGGAATCGGGCAGTGAAGCCGCAATGCTTCACTTCCTGATTCCCTCACCGAGGATGGCGGTGTGGCAGCCGAGACCCAAGCGATTGATCTGCTTCGACTGCCGACATCATGAGCACCCTGTACAGGTAAATATCCTTATCAAAAGTCAGCAGCTGCAGTGTTTTTTTAAGCCGGACCTCTGCTTTAAGCCAGGCTCCTGAATTGTAAGTACACTTTTAGTAGCAATAAGACCATTATTATTATGCACCCAATTGCATTTTTATTAGTAACAGTAGATTTTATTTTGTACCCGTTCCTTATCTGTTCCCTTTTAGATTATAATTAATTTGAGGCCCTCATTATCTTCACATAGTATATTATTGCCTGTTTATTATAGAGATTAGTATGCCTTGATTGTTTGTCACTATTGTTTTCTTACTTTCTTTGTTTTTTACTTAGACTTGTTTTTCTGATTTATACCTGTATTTTATATGTGTTAATTAATTAATGTTAAGTTAAGTTAATTGTTCAGTGGCTGCTGGGCATTGTTGTTCACCAGCTGCCACTCTCACTGCCCTTATAAACCACACTTAATATGGCATCTCCATGGCACCTACATGGCCTGAAGAAGGAGCCCATGCTCTGCAAACACTTTACCACATTCTCCCATCACGTCCAGTCATGACATCACATCCTCCTGACTCTGCATTCCAAAGGATACAGGAAGCCCTGGGAGCCTCTGGTGCTTCTGATCAGCTGTAACACCGTCATTTACTCTCTGGTGAACTGGAACCAAGATTTGTGTTAACAAGGATAATCTACACAGCACTGTATGTTAGAATTTGTTCTCCACTTGTGAGTGCATTACCATTTTCAGTATTAAAGTTGTTTCTAATGCTACTAGTTGGCGCTTGTCTTCTCTCCTCTTTTAGAACACATAAGCAAAGACCAATCCTGGAACAATGTGATCAAATAGAGTTGTTTGGTCACAGTAACAGTAAAAATGTTTTTCAAAAACAAAAAGACAGTATTTCAGGAGAAGAACCTGGTTGGTGGAATGAAAAAATGGTTGTGGAAATGTTAGAACTTGAGTTTTTTTTTACTGCTTCAGGCTTGAGTAGTTTGCAGTCATTCGGACAACTATAAATTATACATATGCAATATCAATGTGTACTTGATGGGAATGTGAGGTCATCGGTCCAAAAGTTGAAGCTGAATCAAAAATGAATTTTTCAACATGATAATGATCAGCAACCCACTAATAAATCCACTATGGAATAGCAAAAGAAGAAATAGAGGGCTATGTACTGGTCTACTTAGAGCCCCAATTTAATTCCAATTGAAATTTTGTAGAGGAATTTTGAAATTGTCAGTAAATCTAAGTAAATTCACAAACATCCTGCATTTTTGAATGGATAAGTTGTCAAAGATTTCACAGAGCGAAGCCAGAAACTGGTGGGCAGTTATACAAAATATCTATAGGAAATCATTTCTGCTACAGGGGGCAATACCAGTTTTGATGCCAAGGGTGTTTTTAGTTTTTCTATAGTAAACCATTACATCTATTGATAATTTTGTTAAATAAATAATTGAAATGGCAAAACGTTCATATGTTCTTCATTTGATTTTGATTTGTTTCCAGTAATGATTAGAAAATCAAGTGAAGGTTCTTAAAATGAAAAACTTAAATTTAAATGTTGCTAGTGTGTGGTCAGCTTAAGTCCCTGTCCTACTTTACTGAGGAATAAAGGCAGCTAAAGCAATAGACATATTCACAAGGCACTTCGACTAGTGGTATTTAAAATTGTAATTCATTTGTTTATTTATGTTTTCAGAGTTTAACTTATATACATCTGTACAATTTTTATTTTTCATTTCTGACCAGAGCTCCTTTTTTAATAAACCTCTCTGAGTATATAGAAATCTGATTAAAAAAAAAAAGTCCTTTAAATGGATCCAGAAATTAAATTTCCCTTACTTTCGTCTTCTTATTAAAGTGTTGAATTTGCAATATTTCTCTGTTGGTGGATTTCTCTCACTTTTTTCACTTTGAAGTATATTACAAGTATAGACTTTGTTTGTGTAACAATTATAGGAAGATTAAATATCGCAAGCACCAGGCTAACTTGAGATCACAAGACAGACCTGGCAAATGCCATTACCTCTTATGTAAAGTCTCTGCAAACGTTAAGAATATCAGCATTTGTGCTGCCTTTTATGTCAAACACTGGAATAGAGGGATTTAACACTAGGTTAAATTACCGCCAAGCTATTGCTTTTTTTCCCCCCATTGTTTGTACATCCGGCTTCAATAATTATTTACATGCACAATGTCAATAAATTAGTAGGATTTTAAGAAAAGTGGCAAAAAAGCTAGGAAAAGAAACTATCCGACTACAACTCCAATGATTTTTATGGCTTTATTTTGTTGAAAGGAACCAAAACCCCATTCATTACAAATACTCATAGTTTGCATAAATCACATAAAACATTTTTAAAGAGGGAATGTATGATTTGCTTTTGTTCAAGTACAAGTAGTAAATACGGAGTAATGCTGGCCATAGATAAACATTGTTGAATGAAGGTCGGTCAATGGACAGCCACTGATGTCAAAAGTCAGTGCAATAGTGTAGACATCTATTCTTACACCATGCAAGGGTAGCATTTTTCTCACCAAAATGTATAGATATAAAAAAGCTATAATTTGTAGTCTTCCCATTTTCAAATCCACTTCCTAATCTGGCTTCCCAATATGTTTGTTAACCACTTTCTCGTCATATCCTAGAAATAGGTGCTTTTATAAGACTGCATTTCTTAGTTCTTAGATCTTTCTTAGCTCCCACCTGCCATACTTCCTAGTGACCACCTTTCATGCTTCCAAGTTCCCCACCTAACAATTTTCCTAGCTCCCTACTTTTATTCTTCCTTGCTTCCCACTTGCTACCCTTCAAGTATCCTTACCTCTCATTCCTCCAAACTACCCATCATTCATCCTTCCTAGTATTCAATATGCCATTCATCCAAACTCTCCACTTGTAATCCTTCCTGGCACTCAACCTGTGATCCTTCCAAGCTTCCCAAATTTCCCTCTTCTTAGCCCCCTGCCTTCCATTTTTTGAGCTCTCTGCTTCAATGTAAACATTGATCCACGTATTTTCTGGCCATCGCCTTTATGATGGCATATAAATACTGTATTTTACTTTGAGACAGCAATGCTGTATTACAAGCATTTAACTGAGTTGATTTACATAGCGAAACAGAGAATTCTAACTTCTAAACTAAAGATCTGTTCACCTCAATTATACAGTAATGTGTAAATCAAAATCTTGTTTTTTTTTAACCCCTTGGTGCAGGCATAACACAAATATGCTGCCCAACTGCGCTGGCCTTTTTGCTGTGGGGCTGCATATTTGCTTACCTCCCTTTGTGGTGGGAGTGCGGCACTCGGTGCACTCCCAGCAGAGTGACAAGGGTCTCTCTGAGAGCCCCCAGGGCTCCGTTCTAAGGATCGGGACCCAGAACATCCAATTCCAGGTCACCAGATTGCTGTGAGAGCCTCTGATTGGCTATCACATAGATTAGTCACTGTGAAGCCCGCCCCTGTGTTTTCTGTCTCTGTCAATGACCTAGAAAGATACATTGCATCTTTATCTGTCCTTGCAGAGATAGAAAAAAAAGTGTGTGTAGAAAAGAAAAAAAATAATAATAATTAAAAAAAAATTTAAAAATACCTGGATCAGGGTTTAATCTAGCTCAATGCCAATGTTAGTGTTTAGGGCAAGGTCAGGGTCAAAGGTCAATGTCAGGGTCAAAGGTCAGAGTCAGTATTTTTTTGGACAGGATTATTTTTTCCTTAATTGGTGTCACTGTGGTTTAGGTAGGATAAAAAAAAAGCAAAATATGCAATATTTTTTTACTGAGCTATACTATGGTTACATACGACAACTAACATATACATATGGGGTATCCCTGAAATAGTCAGGAGCAGGAAAATAGTTTTGGGTTTTTCAGTGTTCTTCAGTGGTAGATCATGGCAGTATCAAGAAATATACAGCTAAATTTCAAGTTTTTTTTTTTTTTTTGCTAATTTGAGACAATTTTCCTTTGATAATAAAAAAAATCAGGAGATATGCATTACCATTTAACACCATACTTTTGTCCAATGAAAACCGAAAAAGTTTGTCCGATGGATTTTTTGGGGGAAAAACCAGGTCATTTTTAAGTTTGTTGTCAAAAAGTCCGATCGTGTGTATGGGCCTTAAAGCGGTGGTTCCCCCTTAAAAACAACTTTTTTTTATTCCACTGGCCCCCCACATTACAATCGAATTAAGGCTATTATTTTTTTTTTGCTGCTGTACATACCTTGATACAGCATCTTCACCCGTGCATCCGGGTTGCGAGTCCCGCGGGAGTGGGCGTTCCTCACATGTGTTTGATTGACGTTTTTCCCAAAAACGAGCTCTCCCCCCGTCGCGTAAGCCGCGTCACGATTGGCGAAAGGAGCCGAACGGCGATGCGCAGTATAGCGCCGACTCGCCGTTCGGCTCCTTTCGCCAACCGTGACGCGGCTTACGCAACAGGGGGGAGCTCGTTTTTCCGAAAAACGTCAATCAAACACATGTGAGGAATGCCCACTCCCGCGGGACTCGCAACCCGGATGCACGGGTGAAGATGCTGTATCAAGGTATGTACAGCAGCAAAAAAAAAATAATAGCCTTAATTCGATTGTAATGTGGGGGGCCAGTGGAATAAAAAAAAGTTGTTTTTAAGGGGGAACCACCCCTTTAAGAAATGTCTCCACATCTTTAGTAAATCAGCTTAGATCTATCGAGCACAAACATTTTTATACATTTCATACTCATTCATACTCTGCATGAAATAAATTTATACTCTGTAACCAGTATAGCTAAAGAGATTTGACAGTAAAAAGTAGAAATGATACAGCAAGATACCATCACATGGAGCACATCAGAAAGAAAGATAAATCAATGGATTGTGATTTTTTTTTAACCTTAAAGTATCAGCTGTCTCTTATTGCCGGGCCTTTTTTCAAGATCCCCTGTTGTCTTCATGGAATGCCCCTGCTTCTAATCTCCTAACGTGACATCAATTGCTTTCTGAAAGCAGCAATGTATGCTAATTGAAACCAATGATATTTAACGTGTTTGTTTTTCGAAATTTAATCTGTGTGAGCAGATAATATACACTGTTCATATTGATGAACAGCAAGTATCATCAGTTCCGCTGCTGCTATATCAAGATTATCTTGTAAAAATACACAAGGGTTCTCAACTGTTAGAAACCAATAAGATTTCGACAAGAGCATAATTAGTTTTTATGGCACTTTTGCTACCTTGAGAAATGCTAAAGGCATATTTATCACTGGTTACAGCTAAAGGAGAGTTATGTGTCCTGACATTTCCTTGTCTGTCACAGGTTGTGAGAGAAGCTGAGTTTACTCATCTTTATTTTATGCCTCGGGTAAATCTGTTCACAGCGTCACTGTTTGACAACTCTGTTTGCCCAGAAAGATGAGATCTGCTGCTGTTGAAGAGGGTTTAATATACTGATATGGATAAGCAAATCTGCCCAGGTTTAAATGCCCAAGGTTTACCGGAGACTGCTTAAAATCTGCAAAACCAGAACTAACCAGTATACTAAAGGTTTATACTAAATTGTGATGATTTTCAGGCTGACGGGCACGTTTTGTCAAGAAGGGGCATTGGAAAGTAAATAAAGAAGAGGGGATTGAGAAAAACAAAATAGTCATAGACCTTACCTCAAGTATTCATACCAGGTCTTTCAAGTGGATTTAAGAGGGGACCTCACAGAAAAAACGGCATACGGTCTCCTGCAATATTCATTCAAGTCCCTTGTGGCCTGATATGGATCTAAGTGGGAACCCCATGCAAAAAAAAAAAAAAAAAGTCCCCCTCCATAATTTGCACCCTGATCTGAGTATGCAGCCTTGTTGGCAAGGAAAAGAAAGGGGGCTGAACGTGCTGCCCCCTTTCCTGAACCATACTAGGCCACATGCTTGCCCTCAACATGAGGAGGTACCTTGCCACTGAATGGCAATGGGACTTAGGTAAGTATTAAGGGGGTGGTGGTCTATTAATGGTTTATATATGCACTAGCACTTTTTAGGTATTTGCATACCACCCAACTTTTTGAGATGGGAATGAGGGACACCTATCAGCAAAAGTATGCAGGCACAGGACACACCCCCATGTCACACCCCCTTAAAGGAGAATTGTACAAAAAAACAAGATTGGTTAAACCCACAAGTGATTTTTTAACACTACTATTCCTTTATATTGGCTTTTACAAATGCAGCAATTTATCAGATGAAAGGTTTAGAGCTGGAAAACACTTTTGATAGATACAAATTGCATTTTATATACATCAATATAGATCAGACCAAAATAAGGGACAAATGAGGAGGAATGAGGGACAGAGGGACATCAGGGACAGTTGGGAGCTATGGTATTTGTACAATTTAAAATTGATCATTATGATATATGATTTTTTTGCTATCATATTGATTTATATATTCTTTTGTACACCTGTTTATACAAAAAAATATAAATTATTCCTGACCACTTAACTGCCTTACAAACTACTGACTTCTGTATTCTGCATTATTTATTCCTGACCCCCGCACTCTGTGGGGTTGATTTACTAAAACTGGAGAGTATAAAACCTGGTGCAGCTGTGCATAGAAACCAATCAGCTTCCAGTTTTTTGTTTTTTTGTTTGCCAAAGCTGAAGTTAGAAGCTGATTGGCTACTATGGACAGCTGCACCCAATTTTGCATTCTCCAGTTTTGGTAAATAAACCCCTGTGTTACTTACTACTGACCCCTAAACGCTGCTTTACTTACTTCTGCCCCCTGTAATTTGCATTACATACTACGGACTTCTGCACTGTGCATTCTTACTACTGACCCATTGGATAGAGTAAGGGAGCGTTAAAACCCCTGTTAAAACCCCCTTTTTTTTCAAATGTGTTCCATTTCTGGTTTATAGCCAAAACAGGAAGTAACAGAAAATCCTTCCAACGTGAGGAAGTCACCAGAAATAGAAGATTTCCCCTCTATTCCTTTTCTGGTGTCAATCCAAAATGTGAGATTTTCTTTCACTTTCACTATGAGGCCTCGTACACACGACCGAGGAACTCGCCGTAATTGAAACATCGTTTTCCTCGACGAGTTCCTTGTTAGGCTTGTCGAGAAACTTGACAAGCTTGCTTTGCGTTCACACGGTCAAGACCAAAGCTCCTCGTTCTCAAACGCGGTGACGTACAACACATACAATGGCAGGGGAAGTTCGATTCCACTGGCACAACCCTGGGGGCTGCATTTGCTAATCTCATGTTACTGCGTGTTAAGTAAAAGTTTGGTAAGAGACGATTTGCACTTTTCAGACTGTCAGGCCCCGTACACACGACCGAGTTTCTCGGCAGAATTCAGCCAGAAACTCGGTTCAGAGCTGAATTCTGCCGAGAAACCCGGCCGTGTGTACACTTTCGGCCGAGGAAGCCGACGAGGACCTCGGCAAGGAAATAGAGAACATGTTCTCTATTTCCTCGTTGTTCAATGGCAAAAGTCGGCCCGCCGAGTTGCTCGGCGGCTTCCACACTAAACTCGACGAGGAACTCGATGTGTTTGGCACGTCGAGTTCCTCGGTCGTGTGTACGGGGCCTTACAGTGTGATAAATGTGCTATCTCCATTACAAACCCTACTTTTACCGAAGGTGCGCTCCCGTCTCATACTTTATTCTGAGCATGCGCGGGTTTCTTAGCATACACACGAACGCGTTTCTCGTCAAAAACGAGCACGACGAGGAACACAACGAGGAAATTGAGACTCCCGTCGAGGAAAAAGAGAACTTGTTCTCTTTTTTTCTCGTCGAGTTACTCGACAGTATCCTTGATGAAAAACATTTTCCTCAGCAAAAAAAGATCTGCCACCAAGTTTCTTCATGGATTCTGTCGAGTAAAACGGTCAAGTGTACGAGGCCTCAGTGATAATGGTAAACAGGACAAATAAGAGGTTAAATCTCCCTCAAGGGGGCACAGACACCAATAAAAATCTGACAGTTCAAATTTTTCTCTTCTCTACCTAAAACTTAAAACAAATATAGTTTTGTCTTTATTTATATATTGCATTTATATATTCTTAATATTTAAATTAAAACAAGTTCTCTTTGCTATGGTATAGAATAATAAACTAGCACTTGTAAGGCTGGGTTCACACTACGGTTTTCCCGTCCGTCAGCCGCATACGATTTATATGGAAAACCGTATGCGGCTGAAACGGACGGGAACGTATGGAACCGCACACATGTGCGTTTTCCATTAACATTAATGTTAAAGGAAAACGTATGCGTTTGCCATACTGTTTTAAAAACGACCGCAAAACCGTGGTTGAACACGGTTTTGCGGACGTTTAAAAAACGTTTTGCCAGCAAATCGTACGCACCCGGATGCATCTGAGTGCATACGATTTGCAATGCATTCTCTATCTATACGTTTTCCCGTCCGGGCCCGTACGTTTTCAATACTGAAATCGTATGCGGCTGACGGACGGGAAAACCGTAGTGTGAACCCAGCCTAATTCTGCTTTCTACATCAATTTACCCCCCAGTTATTCGTTTTTGTAACACTTCTGCCTTTAGATTGTAAGCTCTCATGGCAAGGGCCCTCTGAACCCTCCTGTAATAAATTGTATTTAAACTGTACTGCCTTCCCAATTTTGTAGAGCGCTGCTCAAATTGTTGGCGCTATATAAATCCTGCTTATTAATAATATCGGCCAGATTATACCCAAATGTTTTTTTTAGCTGTAAAATGTAGTCCTGTGAAATGATATAAGTACATTTCATCTACCGGGTGTAAAAAGTCATCTGCTGGAATTTTATAGCTGCCGATGTCTCTTTACAGCCACATTTTGTTGCTGGTTATTGAAGTGACTAAGGTGCTTATTGCTACATTTAGAAATATTTTGGCAGAAATTCAACATCTGTTCCCCTTGATTACATTTAACAACGCTCTCTTCCATACAAAGAGAAGCGAGAGCTGCCGAGACACAAGACTTGGGAGAGGTAATTGCAGGAAAATTGCTGGGACTTCAGGAGAGAGCATGAATTTCATGGTAACAGTTCCCAGGAGCAGGCTGATCCTATGCAGATAACTAATAAAAGTCACAGCATCAGCCCACTACTAGAGGTGATGACCGGACCTGGTGCTGCTTATTAATCTGACATGTTTCTCACTAATAGGCCATAATAAAAATAGCGATCACAAGCTCTTACACCCCCTGACAGATAGTCTACAATCAGCAAATACAGCAATTATACCTACCCATTAATTGTGCATAAGAACTGCTGATGCACAGAGGACTGATCATGGCCAAGTATGATAATAACCCATAGCGTCCAATAGGGCAATGGAAGCTGAGTTGGAATTTATCACAACTGGAACAGCCAGAACCTGGAGCAGTTGTCAGCTTCTAGTTTTCATTTTCAAAGTTTCACAAAGGACCAATCACCCATTCACACTTGTGCGACTTGTCATGCAACTTTGGACACTAAAGTAGCATTACAAGTTGCACCCTATGTTTTTCAATAACAACCGTTCAAATGTGTGTCACTTAGCGCCCTTTCACATGGAGCGGATCAGTAATGATCCGCTCCGTGTGTCCGCAAAGCTCAGCGGGGATCCTCCGTAAAATCCCCGCTGAGCTGGCAGCTGACAGGGCGGTCCCCGCACACTGTGCAGGGACCGCCCTGTGTTTCCTCCGCTCTCCCCTATGGGGGATCGGACGAACACGGACCGTATGTCCGTGTTCATCCGATCCGGCAGACGGAAGAAAAATAGGATTTCTTCCGTCTGCAAATGCGGATCTTTGCGGAGGCGGACAAATTACGGGTGTCAGCGGATGTTCATCTGCTGACACCCGTAATCACATAGGGACCCATGTATGTCCCATTTTCATCCGCAAACGGACGGATGAAAATGCGGACATACGGTCCGTACGTGTGAAAGGGCCCTTAAAGTTGCAGCTACTTTTAAAAAGGTTCCTGCACTACTTTGTTCTGACTTTAATGCGACTTGAGTGCCTTAGACTGCAATGTAAATCCCTCAAAAATCTCATAAAAGTCACACCCGAATGTCATATACAGGGCTGGACTGGGACAAAAATTTGGCCCTAGACTTCATCCAGACCGGCCCACTTTAATTCAATAAAATGCTGCCCCCTTACCCCCCCCCAAAAAATCACGCCCACCAAAAGGCCCCCACATCCATCATTGTATATCATGAGAGGGTGAGAGAGAGGGAGGGTTGAGGGAAAGGGGTGAGAGAGGGGGGTGAGTGTAAGAAAAAGAGAGTGAGTGTAAAAGAGAGGGGGTGAGTGTAGGACCCCTTTTTACACTGAGGTTTTTTTTAGGCGCTTTTGGGCTAAAAAAAGCGCCTGTAAAGCGGCTGAAAAACGCTTCCGCTGCAGTCCCAGTGTGAAAGCCTGAGTGCTTTCACACTGGGGCACTGCCAGGGCGTTAAAAAAAGTCCTCCAAGCAGCATCTCCCTTTTAAAAAATGGCCCACTGAGCCATCGGCCCACCGGGAAACTCCCTGTAGTCCCTATGGCCAGTCCATCCCTGGTCATATATGTGACAGTTGTGCCACAGATGTCCCTTATTATTGGTCAAAGACAAACTCAACGGTACAAAAACATAACTTCTCCTGTTTCACGCCAATCGAAACAAACATCCCGCAACAAAATGGACACCCCGCCCATTCTGGGTAAAACCATCACCCCCTAGCACCAAAGTCAAAAGTCTCGGGGTCATTTTTGACACCTACATGACAATGGATGCACAAATAGGGTCAGTAGTCAGCGGATCGCACCATCTGCTGCGCCTACTACGCAGACTCATTCCCTTTATCCTAAAAGAAGACATAGCAGTCGTGGTAGGAACAATTATCAACTCCAGACTTGACTATGCAAATGCCCTGTACCTCGGACTCCCAAAATACCAAATCACTCATCTGCAAGTCGTTCAAAATACGGCCGCTCGACTCGTGACTGGGAAAAAAACATGGGAATCAATCTCACCTTCACTGAGATCCCTTCATTGGTTATCAGTAATCGACAGAATCACCTTCAAGGCACTCTGTCTAACGCATAAGTGCGTTCAAGGAAATGCCCCCCGATATCTATGCGAAAAATTTAAAACTTACAACCCCAATCGCGTTCTGCGATCTACCAAACAAAATCTACTCCAGATACCCAAAGCCAGATACAAGTCCAAAGGAGAACGAAGATTTGCAGTCCAAGGATCTAGACTTTGGAACGCTCTACCAACCAACATCCGATTGGAGGTGAATTACCTGGCCTTCAGAAAAAAAATAAAAACCTATCTCTTCTGAGGGCAAAGTGTAGTTAGGAAATGGACACTAAGCGCCCAGAGGCGATTCAGTTCACATGTGTTGCACTATATAAGTTTCTCACTCACTCACTCACTCACTCAAAGTCGCATCCATCCAAAGTTGTGTCAAAGCTGCATCAAAGTTGCACTCCAAAGTCACATGACTTTAGAGTCATACAAGTGTGAATGTGGGCTGGCTAGCTCCATTTTGATAAGTTCCTATGTGGGGATTTACTAAAACTGGAGAAGATTTGGCTCAGTGGATCAAAATATATGGGCGTCTATGGATCAGCATGACAGATAGACCATTAGAATGTATGGCAATTTGTGGATCAGCGTGACAGATAGGCCACTACAAAATATGGCAATTAGTGGATCAGCATACCTGGCTTAAAACTAGAAAGTATGGCAATCAGTGGATCAGCATGAAGGGCAGCAACTGGAACGTACACCAGTCAGTGGATCAGCATGACAGGCAAGTATCTAGAAAGTACAGAAATTGGGGGATCAGCATGATAGGCAGGTAACTACAAAATATAGGAATTGGTGGATTCACATGACAGTCAGGCAACTAGAAAGTATTACAATTGGTGGATCAGCATGACAGACAAGTATCTAGAAAGTACAGAAAATGGTGGATCAGCATTATAGGCAGGTAACTACAAAATATAGGAATTGGTGTATCAGCATGACAGTCAGGCTACTAGAAAGTATGACAATCGGTGGATCAGCATGACAGACAGGCCACTAGAAAATATGCCAATTAGTAAATCAGCATGGTAGGTAGGAAACTATGGCAGTTAGTAGATCAGCATGCAAATGGATCAGATTGACAGACAGGCAGACAATGGGAGAGAGATTTAGGCCAAGTTTTTTCCCCAATACAAAGCCAAAATATTATAAATTTAGCATTAAACTCTTCAAGATGCACGAAAATACAAGAATTAAATTATAAAATATTAACAAGATGGTACTATACGCCAGCGCGTTTAAACACATTTTTTCCTGAAATGTCAGATAGATGTTGGAGAGGCTGTGGGGAGAAAGGGACAATGCTACATACATTTTGGGGATGTCCAATAATACAACAATTCTGGGAAACAGTACGGAGAATTACACAAGTATTTACGGAATATCATATTCCAGTTGACCCATCGTTTTTTCTACTACATCATGCTGAAATATATCCGGTGAGATATAAGGGATCAATGTTGTGTCATTTGATAAATGCGGCGAAAAGTTGCATTGCAACAAAATGGAAAGACCCCGAGGCACCTCCAATATCTATGTGGCTGAAAAAAGTAAGGAAAATAGGGATAATGGAGAAACTCCTCCCAAAAACAATAGATAAGAAAGAGCAAATTAAAATGATATGGGCACCTTGGGAATTATTTTTACAGTCGGAGGAAGGTAAAAAGCTAATAGGAGAATAAGATAAAGGGTAGTAGATGGAAGAAAGAAGGAAAATAGGAGAGAGAACATTTTGCGCACGGATGGAGGACAGCGGAGGAGGGGAGGGGTGTATTGTATTGTCTTATTAAGAAATCTTTTTTTTTTTTTTTTTGTTTGTTGGGTTTTTTTTTTTTTTTTTTCTTTTTTTTTTTTTTCTTCTCCTAATTCTTCTCTCCGGCCTGAGGATAGACGGCTGGAGGAGGGGAATGGGGGAAGAAGGGGGTCTAGAGGTAGGGATAAGGGGGGAGGGAAAGGGGGGATAAAATGAGGAAGGAAGTGCTGCGGGAATAAGGAGGGAATTAGTACTTTAGATAAAGAATAAATGGATATTTAGTGGGAGATGGAATACTCGGGTAGTCTGAAAATTAGTTTAGAAGTAGAAAGTATTTGGTCTATCATAGAGGAATGGATTGAAACTAGTAGTGATACAGATATTATGAATAGTAAATAGAGTTGAAGAGAGAGAATAAATATAATTTCCATATATATGTTGAGGTATAGGACTATGCTTAGTCCTCTTCTTATGTTTCCTGTATCACTTTCTTGCTTTTTGTTTTCTTGGAAAAGAAACGAAATAAAAAGGAAAATTTGAAAAAAAAAACAATTGGTGGATCAGCATGACAGACAAGTATCTAGAAAGTACAGAAAATGGTGGATCAGCATTATAGGCAGGTAACTACAAAATATAGGAATTGGTGTATCAGCATGACAGTCAGGCTACTAGAAAGTATGACAATTGGTGGATCAGCATGACAGACAGGCCACTAGAAAATATGCCAATTAGTAAATCAGCATGGTAGGTAGGAAACTATGGCAGTTAGTAGATCAGCATGCAAATGGATCAGATTGACAGACAGGCCACTAGAATGTATTGCAAATAGTGGATCAGCATGACAGGTAAGTAACTAGAAAGTATAGGAATTGGTGGATCAGCATGATAGGCAGGTAACTACAAAATATAGGAATGGGTGGATCACTATGACAGGCAGGCAACTGTAAAGTATGGCAATCAGTGGATCATGACGACAGGCAAGCAACAATAAAATCGTGGAATTCCTCCAGTACTAAATGGTCTATAGGAATGATTAGACATATAGAATGATCAGACATGTAAGATGATCAGACATATAGAATGCTCAGACATATAAGATGATCAGACATATAGGATGATCAGACATATAGGGATGAATAGACATATAGGGATGATCAGACATATAGAATGATCAGACACACAGGATGATCATACATATAGAATGATTAGATATATAGGAATGATCAGACATATAGAATGATCAGACATATCGAATGATCAGACATATAAAATGATACGACATATCGAATGATCAGACATATAAAATGATACGACATATCGAATGATCAGACACATAGAATGATTAGACATATAGGGATGATCAGACATATAGAATGATTAGACATATAGGGATGATTAGACATATAGAATGATTAGACATATAGAATGATCAGACATATAGGAATGATCAGACATGTAGGGATGATTAGACATATAGAATGATCAGACATATAGAATGATTAGACATATAGGAATGATCAGACATGTAGGGATGATTAGACATATAGAATGATCAGACATATAGGGATGATTAGACATATAGAATGATCAGACATATAGGGATGATTAGACATATAGAATGATCAGACATATAGAATGATTAGACATATAGAATGATTAGACATATAGAATGATTAGACATATAGGGATGATTAGACATATAGAATGATCAGACATATATAATGATTAGACATATAGGGATTATTAGACAAATAGGAATGATTAGACATATAGAGTGATTGGACATATAGAATGATTAGACATATAGGATGATTAGACATATTGAATGATCAGACATATAGGAATGATCAGACATATAGGGATGATTAGACATATAGAATGATTAGACATATAGAATGATTAGACATATAGGGATAATTGGACATATAGAATGATTAGACATATAGGGATGATTAGACATATAGAATGATCAGACATATAGAATGATCAGACATATAGGAATGAATAGACATATAGAATGATTAGACATATAGGAATGATTAGACATATAGAATGATTAGACATATAGGGATGATCAGACATATAGGAATGATCAGACATATAGGGATTATTAGACATATATGAATGATTAGACATATATAATGATTAGACATATAGAATGATCAGACATGTAGGATGATTAGACATATAGAATGATTAGACATATAGGAATGATCAGACATATAGGGATGATTAGACATATAGGGATGATTGGACATATAGGATGATTAGACATATAGAATGATTAGACATATAGGGATGATCAGACATATAGAATGATTAGACCTATAGGATGATTAGACATATAGAATGATTAGACATATAGAATGATTAGACATATAGAATGATTAGACATATAGGAATTATCAGACATATAGGAATGATCCGACATATAGGGATGATTAGACATATAGGAATGATCCGACATATAGAATGATTAGACATATAGGGATGATTGGACATATAGAATGATCAGACATATAGGAATTATCAGACATATAGGATGATTAGACATATAGGAATGATTGGACATATAGAATGATTAGACATATAGGGATGATTAGACATATAGAATGATCCGACATATAGGGATGATTAGACATATAAAATGATCAGACATATAGGGATGATTGGACATATAGAATGATCAGACATATAGGGATGATTGGACATATAGAATGATTAGACATATAGAATGATTAGACATATAGGGATGATTGGACATATAGAATGATCAGACATATAGGGATGATTGGACATATAGAATGATTAGACATATAGAATGATTAGACATATAGGGATGATTGGACATATAGAATGATCAGACATATAGGGATGATTGGACATATAGAATGATCAGACATATAGGGATGATTGGACATATAGAATGATTAGACATATAGGGATAATTAGACATATAGGAATGATTAAACATATAGAATGATTAAACATATAGAATGATTAGACATATAGGGAGGGATGATTGGACACGGGATCTGCATGCAGTGACAGTCGTGTAGTGTGTAATCGGGCAGTCGATCAGGTATAGCCACGTTGAAGAGAAGGAAGTTGTAAGGTCGGGAGGGTGACATGAAGGGTTAATCCTATGGCACGATCGCTGCTCTCCGATGATGAATTCTCACTAATACTATTATTATGAGCAGAGTCTGTGTGGGCGGAGCCGGCCTCCTGATAGGCCCTGGGGAGCGGGGCGGGGCGGGGCTGCCGTTGCACAGGCTGCTGGAGCCGGTCAGAGAGAACAGCCGCTTCCCCCAGGAGTTCTCCTTTGATCTCGCCGCTCCTGGCGCCTGCAAATAGTCTCATTCGTCTGCCGCCTCCCCCTCCGAAGCCGCAGTCCCCCTCCTCCCCTCCTCCCCTCCTCCCCGCCTTCCTTCCCACACATCTCCCCAATGTACACTCATCGCAGAGGAAGACACAGAGCCGAGTCCTGAGTGTATAATTGCTGTTGGGGCCAGGGGAGCAATCAGGACTGATAGGAGCTCTTCATACATCACACCCCGGCCGGCCCCTGGACTCACTCTATGGAGGACCTTGGCTCCCGGACATCCCGGGGACATTCACTGCCAGCTGTCTCCGGAGGAATGGTGCCAACATAGACCGAGCCAGGGCACAAATACTCAGGGGGGTCCATAGAACCCCCCAACAACATAAACATTCATAAAATACATTGATAGCTGCCCATACACTACGCAATCTCTGTGCAATTTACAATCTATTCAAGTAGTATCGGATCAGGAAGGCTCTTCCACTATATAGATGACTGTATAGATCGTACAATCAGATTGGGTAGTGAATAGCAGTGTTGGATCGGGCATTTAAACGCAGCTCAGCATTTGTGAAGGGTAAGACAGACTAGGCAAATATTATACTGGTCTACATATGTAGAAGGTGAAGATCTGAGATCACGGGCCTTCCACATATCCTTACAAATGCATGTCTACTCCTTGGCTGGAGGAGCCAAACACGTTGGAAAAGTATACGAGTGCCTTGAGATCGGTCACAGGCTCTGACTACAAAGCCCAGCAATACATGGAATACACTCAATCAATTATTAATCAATCATTGGAAAACTCTGCTTCCTACATTACACCAATTATATGATCAATGCCCTAAATGATTGATCATCTTTACCACGTACCTATAGATTCTATAATGGAGATAGAGAGAGATTTTTAGAGAGAGACAGAACGGTTTTATAAAGAGAGAGAGAGAGAGAGAGAGAGAGAAAGATTGTATAAAGAGAGAGAGAGAGAGAGATATTTTTGAGGGAGAGAGAGAGATTTTATAAAGAGAGGGGGGAATATATATTTTTTTTAGAGAGAGAGAGAGAGAGATTTTATAAAGAGAGAGAGAGATTTTTTAGAGAGAGGCAATTTTAGAGAGATTTTTAGGGACAGAGAGAGATTTTATAAAGAGAGGGGGGGAGAATGAGAGAGAGATTTTATAGAGAGAGAGAGAGAGAGAGAGAGAGAGAGAGATTTTATAAGTAGAGAGAGAGATTTTTAGAGAGAGGCAATTTTAGAGAGATTTTTAGGGACAGAGAGAGATTTTATAAAGAGAGGGGGGAGAGAGAGAGGATGAGAGAGAGATTTTAGAGAGAGAGAGAGAGAGAGATTTTATAAAGACAGGGGGAGAAGGAGGGAGAGATTTTTTATTTTTGGGGAGAGAAAGAGATTTTATGGAGAGAGAGAGAGACAGAGACAGAGAGAGAGAGAGAGAGAGAGAGAGAGAGAGAGAGAGAGAGAGAGAGAGAGAGAGAGAGTCGATTTTTAGAGAGAGAGATTTTATAAAGAGAAAGGGGAGAGAGGGAGAGAGAGAGAGAGAGAGATTTTTAGAGAGTGGGAGAAAGAGATCTTATAACGAGAGAGAGGAAGAGATTTTTATAAAGGAAGAGAGAGAGAAAGAGAGAGACTTTATAAAGAGAGAGAGAGAGAGATTTTTAGACAGAGAGAGAGACTTTATAAAGAGGGAGAGAGAGAGATTAAGAGAGAGAGAGACTTTATAAAGAGAGAGAGACAGATTAAGAGAGAGAGAGACTTTATAAAGAGAGAGAGAGATTTTTAGACAGAGAGAGAGACTTTATAAAGAGAGAGAGAGAGATTATTAGAGAGAGAGAGAGAGAGACTTTATAAAGAGAGAGAGAGAGAGAGAGAGATTTTTAGACAGAGAGAGAGACTTTATAAAGAGGGAGAGAGAGAGAGAGAGAGAGAGAGAGATTTTAGACAGAGAGAGAGACTTTATAAAGAGGGAGAGAGAGAGAGAGAGAGAGAGAGAGAGAGAGAGAGAGAGAGAGATATTTTAGACAGAGAGAGAGACTTTATAAAGAGAGA